>NC_133658.1:675950486-676232846 GCF_037893015.1 Macrotis lagotis
AAACAAATGACTGCTTGTCACTTTTTGTTAGGTCCTTTCCCTCTTTACTCTTAAATGTTTCTTTACTAAACTAACAAAAAAATGATGAGGGAAATTAAAATGTAGTATTTCTTCAAAGATATGAGTTTTAAGAAATGAATAAAATATTACAAGGATAATTCCATCAATTTTTTTCACCTATGGACAGAATGACATTATTTCAGGCACTTTGAAAATACCGTCACACAGATAGATCAATATTAAAAAAGAGTAAGGAATGTAAATTTGTGGTTTCCACATTGGACAACTGCTCTGGCATCCACCTTAGAGAGAACCCTAATTACAAGTGTCATTTTAAAAACCACTTTGCTGAATTCAACATAAAATTAGATATCAGTTCTACAGAACTGGTGCAAGCCGACTGAATTCCACCACTCTACTGAACCATTAAAATTTTGAGACTGGTCAGTCAATCAGTTCTGAATCTTCATTACTGAGACAGTACAACAGAAAGAGCACTAAACTTGGAGTCGGGAAGACCTATGTTCAAACTTACTTTCTATGTGCCACTGGATATGTCACTTAACATGTGTACTTCAGGTTTTCTCAACTATAAAATGGAGTTAATTAGAGCACTTCTTTCCCAATGTTATTATGATAATCAAAAAAGCATTTTTAAAAAGCATTTAGCACACTTCCTTGTAAACAGTAGGTAGTTATATTATTGCCTAATCCACATTGTTCTATCTTTTTTTGCAAAAATAAGGAAGACATTTTAAAAAAGCATTACTAAAATCTACAAAAACTATTTCCACAATATTCTCTGATATACTAATTTAGTGATCCTATCAACAAAGGAAATAAAGTTACTCTGCCATTAAACTGCTTTGATGAAACCATGTTGGTTCTTTAAAATCACTGCTTTCCTTCCTAGCTGTTCAGCAATCATCTCTTTAATATTATATTCTAGAATCTTCCCAAGAATCAAAGTCAAACTCGCAAGAAAATATGTGCCCTTCTATAGTCTTGTGTCATCCCTCCTGTTTTCCATAATCTAAATGTCACAGTTAATGTCTAAGTAGTCACATGGTCCAGTTCTTTCAGGACCTCAAAAATAGAATTCATTTAGACCAGGTGATTTCAATTCATCTAAAGCAGTAAGGGATTCTTTTACTGTTTTTTTTTTTTTACTGCATATCTTGGACATCCACTACCTAGTAATCATTTTTCTTCTTTCTTGTGTAAAGGTCATTCACTTTTACAGAGAAGACAAACAAAATAAGGGAGATAGACTTCAGTCAACTCTTAAACTGGCTTTCCAAGGTAACAAAATTTTAGTGGGAACATTTATAGTTCAATTAGGCATTACCCACAATTCAGGGTTTAATGTTTTGTTTTCTTGATTGTCTATATTTAAAAAAAGTTAGTAAGGCAGATTAAATGTGGAAATATGTGTGCATACTCGCCCCCCCCCCTCAGAAAACTCAATGATTCAACAATTAATAGGATGCTAATGTAACACTTCTACTTGAGCTCAAGATTATAGTAAAAGTTTCGGGGAATTATGTTATCACTAGACTGGTGTTTTGGTGACTTCAGGCTAATAGTAATATCAATAATAATAATAACAGTAACTGATATTTAAGGTTTGCAAAGTGCTTTAGATGGCACAGTGGACAAAGCATTCGTCTTGGAGTCAAAAGGATGTTAGTTCAAATCTAGTCTCAGATACTTGACACTTACCAGCTCTGTGACTTTGGGCAAGTCATTTAACCCTGATTGCCTTGCTTCCAGGGCCATCTGCAGTCATCCTTTCATATCTGGCAACTGGACCCAGTTAATATTAGAGAAGAAAGTGAGGCTGATGACTCAGCAAAGTACCCCCTCACTCAATTCCAAATCATGCATTTGTCATGGCAACACCTCCCTGATGTCACAAGCTTTGGGAACAAAGGACAAAATATCATCATCTTGCATCTATGAACTCATTTCAATCTCATAAAACCCCTTGAAATAGGAAGTGAGCAATTCTGTCTTCTCTCTGATATCAATTAAGAATGATTCATGAGCCCCAATCAAAGATCCTGACACTTTATTAGGAAGCTTTTCCTCTTAAAATAAGTTCAAAACAAAAATAAAAGCCCTTTTTGCTGCCCATGGTTTTCTCCATAAATATTATCTTATCTTATTCTGAATTAAGACATTCCTTACATTATATTTAGAGGGTCAGGTGTGTGTGTTTTTTCTCCTTTGTTACTTGATCTTCCTCCCATTTCTGGTGCATTTCTTTGTAAAAAATCTATATTATTTATTGAATTTCCAGTGCATTTACAATGGTACTTACAATTGGGATATAAGCTCTTTGAGGACAGAGAAGATTTTTTTTTTACTTTTTATTTGTATTCTCATCAAATTGCCTGACACATAGTAAGTACATCATAAATGTTTGATTATTGATTGAAAGAAGAATCCTTCAGAGGTTTTGGAGCAGTGAAAAAATTGGATGAAACATTTTATTTAATATTTGCTTAAGTTCAGAACTGATTCATCTTTGCACTTGTTTCCCCATTTCGAGCATGATGCCATATACATAGTAAATACAGACATATATACATACCTGATGATAATAGTGATGATCATGATCATGATGATGATGATGATGCTTTCCTTATATTCTTGAAGAAGACCATAGCATCAGGGAGATGATGTCAGGACAAAAACATGATTCATCTTTGCAATTGTGTCTTCATTTCTGAGCATAGTACCCTATACATAGTAAATACATACATGCAAAAATATATACACACATACTCACTGATAATAAAGATGATGATGATGATGACGACGATGATGATGCTCTTCTTTCTTTCTTGAAGAAGACCATGACATCAGGTAGGTGATGCCATGACAAAAACATAATTTAGATTTGAGTGAGGGTGTGTTGCACAAAGTCACCAGAACCACTTCCTTCTCCAGTATTAACTGGGTTCAATGAGCAGTTATGAATCAAGATAAATGTGTGTAATGGCCCTGAGTGAGAGGCAATAAGAGTTAAGTTACATGCCCAAGGTCACACAGTAGTGTCTGTGACCAAATTTGAACTAAGATGGTCCTGACTTCAGAGTTTTACCCACTGTGTCAACTAGCTGTCATTACATACATACACTGCATGCATACACACACATATATTTAATGCATTATGAAACTAATGTTTTATTATTTGTATCTGACTGCAATATAAGAATGCTACAGTCTAGTTGCAAAAATCAGTGTAAAACCATTAACTGCTTCTGTATTACTGTATTGTTGTCAGAATATGCTTCTTTTGAAATGAGAATCTTCTCCTATATTTAAACTTTGCCCAAAATTAAAGATCCTTTTGAAAAATGAAATGCTCTCCATGGCATCTGCTGCTAAGCTGTCATTCCAAGCTAAAGGCGCACAGCTGCAGGCCATGGGAAGAGTAAAGAGGCAGAAGGCTGATGAAGAGACTTGGGTAGCTGTGACCGTGTATTTCTGCTCTTTAGAATTGGGGCAATTCTATTTATGCCTGAAGTTGTTAAAATTTATCTCAGTAAAACAGTGTTAACTGATCAAATCACATACTCCAATGAATCTCACTCTCAAAACAGCTGAGATATTTCAATGAAAAAAAATATGGTCTCAGAAAAATCTATTATAAAATCCATGCCCATTTCCACTTTTTAAAAACAAAAATCTTCAAAGGTATATATTTTAGTTTCAATGTCAAACTTCCATCCCTTTTGTTTGATGTTTCTTTAGAATGGGAGATGGGGAAAGATGTACATATTTCACATTCACGGCAGCTAGCAATAGAGAAGTTTCCAGAGATTTCAGAAAAGCATTCAAAATGTAGGTACTAATACAAATATTGACTTCATATTTTGTTGAACATCTAGATTTATTGTCCCTCAAGGCAAATATTGACCTCACCTTTCAGGTCAATAAATCTTGATGTTCACTGCAACAAAAGTCAATATCTGCTTAATAACCATGTCTCCAGACAACTACCAGCTCTGTTCATACTGCAGTGATTAGTGTTTTAAAACAGATGTTTACTCAAATTAAAGGAAAATGTTTCAAAGGCAAATAAAGCTTTCTAAATTTTTGACTATCCAAATAAATAATCTTAAAAAGAATCAAGGACCCTAAAGTTTTCACATGAAGGGAAAGTCAGATTAAAAGAACTTCTTTTAATAATTGCAGAGGAGAGAAACCCAACCCTATAACTTCACTGTTGTGGGGAATTCACATCGTGGAAACTCCCTGTGTCAATACTGATCAGTAGCTATTCTAAAACTTATAATCTTAGCTATCTTGACCACAGATAGTTGAGTGATTTCACCCAGCAGGTTTCAAAATTAGAATCCAAGGCTATGTCACATTGCTGCTCACAAACAAATATTTGCCTGCTGAGTTAAATAAAAATTACTTTTTAACCTTCCAGAAGAACAAGAAAAATAAGAGCTACAAAGGTAACTCCATGTGTTTATAATTTTCTATCCTCTGCCTTTTTCCAAATTATAAAACTTGAAATTTTACTAATGAATTAGTTGCTAAAAATGTCAATTTACTTAATAAAATTCATTATACTAATACTTTGTATAGTATAATTTATTGAAGACATTTTTGTTAGGAAACTATCCTCTTGGGAAAATATCTCATGGTACCTAAGCTCTCTCATCATTTGGCCTAAACTACTGAGTAGTTTAATATTAATTCAAGCTTACTAGATTCTCCAAGTGTTACATATGAACATTATTGTGAAAGAGTATGTTTAGATGAAGGTATACTGAGATTTTAAGTGATTTAAAGGCTTACCATTTGAGTAGCAGTTACTTTTTAAAAAATGAAAATAACTAAGAAATCCAGCTTCAAATAAATTCCTCAGACTAACCCCTTACTTCAAAGACTTGATGTTGTCACTCAGCAGGACTCTCTGACATTGGTGACTCAAACAGAAAAACAGGAAAAATGTAACTAAACATGAAAGCGAAACAAAAAAATGTATCAGTACCACTTAATCTGGAAGCGCGAATAGCAGTCCCCTCCCCACTACTCCACAAATTCTTGCAGCTTCTTACCAAAGTTGATCCATTCTATTTTTAAAATTACTGTTCCTGATTTTACCTTTTACCAAAGTTTACACTCCTATTTCTCATTCTTATTCTAAAGATGAATTCTTCCCTTTGCATCACAATTAAACAAGCTCCATTCTGTATACTCAGCAGTAATGCTGTCATCTTTCTACATACTCATCAGGCTGCAATTAATTATTATTTTATCAAAGATTTGGTGGTCTATAATTCCTCAAGATATTTTTCTAAGAATTATGGTCTTGACAGAAAATTAATTTTGACAAGATTTCTCTGCACTGTCATTAGACATCTCTCTTTGGCAATATACAACCCTATCTCAAGGTGGCAATGCACATGGATTTTGGCACTGAGCTACATAACTTAGTGGCAACAGGATTAGGAATGGCAGCCCATTCAGCTTTCAGGATGATGCCTTTAATACAACTACTCCTCTTCATTTGTGGTCTAGAGGCTGACTCAGAGGAGGCAAAATGATGGAAGACCTGGGAAAAGAAGTTTATTGCAGAGGCGAAAAAAGAAAATGTCCCCCCAAAATAATGCCATCTTCACTAGTCCTTTTATCCTCTGGGGAATAGAATTTCCTAAATACATTTTGGGGGTTATGAGTACTGAGATTCTCATTCTCATTTCTATTGCTTTTTTTCCATTTTCATTTTTTTCTTGAAAGTTACATTCTTACCCCTTTTGACCTTGCCATCCATGCAATTCTTCTTTACTATATTTTGTTATTTTTCAAATTCTGGGAAGAATATCTTTGTTGTTTTTTTAGATGGAAATAGATGATTTTACATATATTAAATGAACAAATTAGAGAAGCATAACAATCAAATTTTTTAAAACCTTAATTTTCATTTCACGTTAAGGAACACACAATGATTTGGCAAAAGTTACAGTTTAATTTTACAAATAGCTGTTGACAAACATCATATTCCAAAATGTGTATCTGCATCCTCAATTGCACATGAAATGATTTGTAAACAAAGACTTGCTGAGTCATTGGCACACTACTATTGGCCAAATATTTCAAAAAACATTATTCTATCTTGAATTGTAGTTTTTTTCAAACAATAAGACAATAAACATTGATCAAGCATCTATCAATCACTGTTAGACAATGTGATCCAACAACAAATCTAAGGATTAGGCATAAACCAGTACTCAGTACAGTGTCTAATACATAATTGGCATTTAATAAGTGACTAATAATAGGCATTTATTGAATGATTATCAACTATTATTTTCTTCATTGAGGCACCAAGTTTTACAATGAAATTACAAAGTCAATGCTACCCACCTCTAGAAAGAGAACAGATAAATTCTGGGACCAAATTGAAGCATACTTTTAAAACTTGCTTTATTTTCCTTGTGTGTACGTGTGTGTGTGTGTGTGTGTGTGTGTGTGTGTGTGTGTGTGTCTGTATGTGCATGTTCTTTTGCAGTAATTAATGTGAAAATGTTTTGCATGATTTCACAAATACAATCAATATGTTATCACTTGTTTTCTCAGTGGACAAGGGAGGTAGGGGAGGGAGAGAGAATTTGGAATTCAAAATTTTTAAAAAATTAATGTTAAAAATATTTACATGTAATTGAAAAACATTTAATGAAATAAAAAGATATTTAAAATTAAGTTAAAAATGCAACTTCTTACCTTCGAAGACTTAGCATTATACCTGGGGGGAAAATAAAGACATATGATTTGCTACAAATTAAATACAAAGTCATTAAAGGGTAATTAGGCAGGTGAAGTTAGAAGGATAGGGTGCCTTCCTGTAATAGCCTCATTTAAAAGGTGACACTTGTAATTAACTTGAGAAAAGACAGAAATTCATGAATTTAGAACAGTAAAGTTATCCAATTTACCTATAAAGTAAATGAGCATAATATGTAATGAGTCTGGGTAGGATCTGGCTAGATCTTGGAGGGCTTTAACAATGCCACAAAATGAATTTATTTGATCATATGAGTTATTGGGAGCTACAGAAGCTTCTTTAAATGTATGCTGAGGGGCAGCTAGCTAGTACAGTAGATAGAGCACCAGCCCTGGAATCAGAAGTACTTGAGTTCAAATTTGCCATCAGACACTTAATAATAATTGCCTAACTGTGCCTTAAATAAATAAAAAAAATGTATAAGTATGCTGAAATGGATATATATTCCTAAAGTACACTTTCCTTTGTTTTAGCAGTAACACTTTGACATTTGGCTTAGTGATGGGAGATCATGAATATAGGGAGACCAGTTAAAATTATAACATTGTCACAACTCCAATCCAAACTCAGAAGTCATGGGCTGCAGGTTAAGTCTCAGGGAGCAATTTCACAGTAACAAACCTCTATTTGTCAACAAGTAGGAAAAAATAGAAGTTGGGAGGCACAATACCAGATCTAGAATCATAAAGACTCATCTTCCTGAGTTTAAATCTGAACTCAGATTCTTTCTAGCTATGTGACCTTGGGCAAATCATTTAACCTTATTTACCTCACTTTCCTCATCTATAAAATGAGCTAAAGAAGAAAATAGCAAACCATTCAGAATCTTTGCCAAAAAAAAAACCCAAATGAATTCACAAAGAGTGGGACACAGTTGAAATAACTAGCTGAAACAAGTTATTTAGACAGTTGATAAGAATATATTAAATATATACTATTTGCTAGGCATAAGGGCAAAAGATAGCTCCAGCTCTTAAAGTATTCACTATAGTTCAATTAATGAGAGAATATGCAAGTAATCATACAAACACGAGACATACAAACCTCAATACATAAACTTTGAAAGGGGCTCATGTAAAGCTTCTCATTGAAGATAAGATTTATGCTGGAACAAGAAGGAAGCAAGGGAAATTAGGAGAAAATGATAGCTAGGGTGATTATTCTGGGTGGGTCATAATCAGAGAAAACACCTGGAGAATGAAAATGGAAAGTCTTCTGTGAAGAAAAGCTAGGAGTCAAGTCACAGAATTTATGTTGAACAGTAAGGTGACAAAAGATTGGAATGGTAGGAGCAGATCAGATTATAAAGTCTTTAAAACAAAACAGATAATTTATATTTAATCTTGGAAGTAATAGGGAGCCCATAAAGTTCATTGAATGGTGATGGACAAACATGGTCAAATTTACTCTTTGGCAAATAAATAGAGGATGGATTGGAGTGGGAAAAGACCCAAGACAAGGAGACTAACAAAAAGGATATTATAACAATCCAGGTGTAAAGGGAGAAGGACATTCAACAGGATAGTGGTAGTGTCAGAGGCAAAAAGGAAGCATAAGTAAAGAGACTTTATAAAGAGATTTTAGAATCAACAGTACTTGGCAACACTGGATATCAGGGTGAGAGAGAATGAGGAGTTGAGGTTTAAATGTAGGTTACAAGCCTAAGTAACTGAGAGGATGGTGGAACCTTCAACAACAATATGAAAATTAGGAAATGTGCAGGACATGAGGGAAAAACCAATGAGATTGGTTTTGGACATTTTGAGTTTAGGATGCCTATAAGACATCCAAGGGGAAATTTACAATAGCTAATTGCTGATGGATGAAGACTGATAGATTAAGTTGGATAGAGATTAAGGCAAAATATGACCAGCATAGGTGACAATTGAATCTGTGGCAATAGATATAGTCACGAAGTAAAATGCTGAAGAAGACAAACATTTGGAAGACATATACTATTCGTGGGTATGATCTGGATGAAAATACCACAAAGAAGTCTAAGAAGCACTGCAACATGTAGGAAGAGAAATAGCAGAGAATAGTATTATAAAATCCTAGAAAGAAGAGAGTATCAAAGAAAAGGAAAGGTTGATGACTGAGAAAGGTCATTAAATTTGGGAATGAAAAGATCATTGCCAATTTAGTAGAGTACTTCTAGTTGAGTGATGGGGATAGAAGTCAGATTGCAGAGGTTTTAAAAAAGGAAAATGGCAAGAGAGTAAATGACAAATGAAAACCAGTAAGTAGAATTTGAGAAGAAAGGCAGAAGGAAGATTTGTTGACAATTAGAAATATATAAAAAGTACAAAGATCTTCCTCAGATGATGGAGGAACTCCACTTCCCAAAGAAGGAGGATTCCTTGTTTAGAATACTATAGAAAAGATTCGTGTGCAGCTATTCAATTGAATTAAGCATTTATTAAGCACTTATATGCTAAGCACTATTTTAAAGGGAAACAAAGACAAAACAAACTAGTCCATGCCTTCAGTGAATTTCCATGTTTTTACTCAATAGATGCAGGATGTTCATAGATAAATAAATACAAAGCAATTTCATAAGAAAGAACTGTTTGGTGGGGGGATCAGAAAAAAGTTTCTAATAGCAAATTGTACTTGAGCTAAGAACTAGGCCAACTAAGTTGCACAGTAGAAAGAATGCTGACCTTGGCATCAGGAGGATAGGAGTTCAAATTCAGCCTCAGACATTTGACACTAACTGACTTGGGCAATTCATTTAATACTGATAGCCTCATATCCATGGTTGTCTTCAGTTTTCCTGATTCATATCTGGTCACTGGACTCAGATGGCTCTGGAAGAGAAAGTGAGGTTGGTGACTTAGCACAGCACATCTTCACTCAAATCCAATTCACATGCTTGTCATGACATCACCTCCCTTATGTCATTGCCTTCTTCGAGAATGAAGGACAAACATCCTTGAGGGAAATAGAAATTTCAAGAATTGGAGCTGAGGGGAGACTATTTCTTACATGGAAGAAAATTTAAACAAGGATACCAAACTTTTTAGGGATAGTATTTTTAGGGACAATATTGAGCAGACTATTTTGGCTGGAATGAAGAGTATATGAGGAGTAATATGAAATTGAACTAACAGGATAGACAGGAGACATACTCAAATAGATTTTAAATAAGAAAGAAGAAGCTTGCATTCCTCCCCACTAGATATAATAGGGAATCACTAGTTTCTTGAGTAGAGTAATAACATGGTTGTTAGACCCATGGTTTATGAATAGAAATTGATTTGACTAAGATGGCTTCTGAGGACCTTTCCAGGGAAAATTCTTTTACTCTGTAGTTGCAGCTTAAACTTCAAAAAATATCTTAATTTATGTATTTTAGTTCATTTGTATAAATGTTTCCATTTTATAGTCATATGTACCAACCAAATCTGGACAAATCTGAAAACAAACAAACAAAAAACATTAAGGCTATAAAGAAACAACTATCATGCTTGCGCTATTTGACAGGGATGAAACTAATAAAAGTATCAGTTTACCCAAATAAGTGAATTTGTCAATCAACCAAAGAGTAAACATTTATAGTTGTACCATTTTGCAACTAGCAATGTTATAGGGAGTGTTTGGGGTAAAAGAGATGTATCATTATCACTGTCCATTGCTTTTTAGTCATCTCTGATTCTTCATGACTCCTTTTTGGGTTTTATTGCAAAGATGGTGGAGTAACTTGTCATTTCCTTCTCCAACTCATTTTATGGATAAGGAACCTGTGTGGCATGCAATGTTAAATGACTTGCCCAGGGTCTCACAGCTAGTGTCTGAGGCTAAAGTTGAACTACATAAGATGAGTCTTCTGACTCCAGGTCCAGCACCACCTAGCTACTTAAGAGAAATGTGCAAAAGTCTTTAATCCTTGCCCTTGAAGAATTTACAGTAATGTTAGGTAAAAGGGATTTACAAAGCCTTCCATCAATCTGGCCATTCCTTTATCAGTCTTTCATTTCCCAGACAATATTTGCATGAAACAGAAACATATTTGATGCTCTTTAAGGTATATTAAAATATGAAAGGTAATACAGTATAATGGAAGGAAGAGTTGACTTGAAGTCAGGTGACAGATAAATATCCCTGTTCCAACATGTGGTAACTATTTGAAGATAAATAACTAAGAGTTATTTTGATTCTCAGTTTTCTTTCCTTCTCAAAACAGGACAAAAATACTATATGATTCTTCAAATTACCTTCCCATTCTAAATACTATAATAATTATTAAGCATGAAATAGTACAATTTTTTCAGGATAATGTGAATATTCAATTAAGTGTATATGTTGTTATAAGCAGATACTCATGCTACCTTCTCTTTTCATCACCTTGGTGAAACATAGTATATTCGAGGGGTGGTGGAGATCTCTTCTTCTTGAGTTATAGCATATACCCCAAAATTCTTAAAATGTTTTGGAGTAAGAAGAATTGGGGATGAGTTCATTATTTGGTCAAAAATTATTAGGAAATTTAGAAAGTAGTGCAACAGAAATTGGGCGTGGAACAATATCTCACACTATTTACCAAAATAAGGTCAAAATGGATTTATGACCTAGATAGAAGGAGAGATTTTACAAGAGAATTAGAAAATGGAACATATTACTTATCAGACATATGCAAAGGCAATTTATGAATAAACAAGAGATTAGGGAACAAAGTTAGATTAAAATGGATAATTTGATTACACCAAATTAAAAAGACTGTACAAATGAAACAAATATAGCCAAGATCAGAGGGAAAGCAGAAAATAGGGGAAAAAATTTAGAGGCAATTGATCAGGTAAAGATCTCATATCTAAAATATATAAAGAACTTTGTCAAATCTATAAGAATTCAAGTCATTCCCCAGTTGATAAATAGAAATGAACAGGCAATTTTCAAATGAAGAAATAAAACTATTTATAATCAGATAAAAATGCTCTAAATTAATATTGATTAGAGAAATAAAGATTGAAACAGCCATGAGGTATCATTTTACAGCTAGCAAATTAGATAAATTATAGAACTGGAAATGTAAAATGTTAGAGATGATTTGAAAATACTGATGCACTATTTTATAGTTAGTAGAATGATGAACTGATCCAACCATTTTGGAGAGCTATCTGGAATTATGTTCACAGAGTTATTAAATTGTCTGTACCCTTTTTGGTCTCTTTTCAAAGGTGATTAAGGAAAAAGGAAAAGAACCTACATATTCTAAAATGTCTATAGCAGCTCTCTTTGTGGCAAAGTAAAATTGCAGGTTTGCCCATCATTTGGGAAATTCCTGAATAAGTTGTGGTGTATGCTATAAGAATTGATGAGTTCAATGATTTTAGAAAAACATGGAAAGACTTATATGAAATAATTAAGAGTAAAATGAGCAGAACCAAGAGCGCATATAGTAATAGCAATATTATGAATATGAATGAATTATTTTAACTAATAAAATATACAAATTAACTATAAAAGATATATGAAGAAGAAATACACTATCTGTATCCAAAGAAAGAAATGATAAACACAAGCCTGTAGAGAAAAAATTTACATATACACACACATTTAAAATAATATTATTTGTGAATAATGGTAGCCATCTCTAAGGTGGTTAGGAAGGAAAAAATAAAATTACATGGTAATTTTGTTGTATATTTGATAATCAGCTATGCATAGTACACTTACAGTTTCATGTACAATCATCTATTTTCTTATATTATAAAAATGTTTATTTTATTACATAAATTACAAATAAATCAAAATATTTTTAAAATGTTGATCTGCTCTTCATTATCACTTTCTATATGACCATTTCTTCAGAGTAAAATATACCATTCATGACTGACCTTGGAAAAAACTAATAAAGAGAAAAGATGATAGTTAACTAGTCATTATTGTGTGGTGTCAAGTATTCATGATAGTGAGAAATACTAACAACCATAAGCATGAGAAATTGAAAAGTGAATTTTGTAAATGTGGTGATAGTGCTTTCTTTTTTCATAAGATTAACAGCATTCCATGGTTTTGCATATTTAACGTTTACACTAACTTGAAATATTATTGTGGAAACCAATACCAACAATGGTCTGGCTTGGGCTATTGTCTTCAAAAATAAGCATAATGGGGGGCAGCTAGGTGACACAGTGAATAGAGCACTGACCCTGGAGTCAGGAGGACCTGAGTTCAAATCCAGCCTCAGACACTTAATAATTACCTAGCTGTGTGACCTTAGGCAACTCACTTAATGCCACTGCCTTGCAAAAACTTAAAAAAATAAGCATTTTGAAATATTCTTTCCATCAAATTAGGAAGTCAGAAATTATTGGAGGGACTGGGGAAGGAGAGACAGTTCAATGTGCTGTTAATAGAACTATGGAACCATTATATTATTCTGTAAAATAATTTGGAACTATACCAGCTCTATCATAATTATCTTGTGTAGCCAACATAGTATCCATATATGAAAAATGAGAAGTTTGAAATAGATGGTTGCTGATATCACATCTACTTCTTATCCTTATCATTCTATAGATTATTCTTTGAATTTCACTTAAAATGTTTCCAAACATTCATCTTCCAAGTTTAGTAAGTATGTTAGGAAAATAAATTTATAAGATTACATCTCAGAACAAAGAACAATCCAATTGCTCATGAACTATCTTTTTTCAGAAAGAACACTTGTCTGGAGAATCAAGAGACCTGATCCTATTTTTACTTACTAGTATTAATTACTTACTAGTATTAATTACTAAAAATATGTCTGGTTTTTCTTAAAACAGTCTTTCTTAATCCAACAGGCTGCTTATCACTCCCACCATTCTCAATGTTTCTTTTTATTCTTTCCTTTTTGCCCAGTGTGATCTCTAAAACTTTGCAATTCAAGGAAGTTCTTATTCCTAGTTAAAAATATCCAACATCCTGACTGATTTTTATGTCACTGTCTTTGATACCAGGTTTGGAAAACCAGTCCAATCCATGTAAATAGAATGTTTTCCTTTCCTAAAAACGACTGATTGCAAAACAGCTATGATTGGTAAGGTTAGAAAGTTGCCCTGAAAAATGGACTGAGGACTACTAGATGATCGTGAGCCTTTCTCTTGAAATAAACTAGATTGCTGACAATTTGTTAGTGACATTGAAGGTTGTTTGTATTCTCTCCACCTTCCAATTCTGCTGTGAGTGTTATTAGTTTTCAATAAGAATAGAAGATCCTTGAGAGTAGAGGTTGTCTTAGTAGTATTTGTATCCACAAAACTAGCAAAGATAGTGCCACATGATAAACACATGATAAATGTTCTTTTTAGGTGTATCTGTTTATTTGAGGTATCATTTTAAAGGAACCAGTTGGGACTAATTATTGAACTTAACTGAGGGTGCTCTTCCCATTTGTCCCTGGTACCTCCTCCTAATTTTGATACATTTCCTATCCTCTAGATGTGTTTAAAAATTCAACAGTCCAAAATATATGTTATAAGAGTTTTTGTATTGTACTTCAACAAGTCAAATGATTAAATAGTTAAACCATCAGTTTCAAGAGGAAATCTTTAAAAATGTTTCAGTTTGGGTTTGTATAGAAGACTGCCTTCAATGAATGTGGTTGTATAAGGCACCCTTACATTCCCTTCTTTTTCTAGTTACCCATGTATTATAGCAGTGCATGATACAAATCAGCTACTGCAAAAAATTTCTTATTTCTGAATAATTTCCAGATATTCAACTACACAGTAGAACTAAAATCATAACTAATATGGAATAAATGGAGCTTTTCCTCAAGTTGTAAAATTGAGGGCGAACTGACAAGATCATCTTTGCTGCTAGGAATAACTTATGCTATCCTCCTTTTCCACTTGACTCAAATACAGAAATTGTAAGCCAAAGATTTCAATTTGTATGTTGTAAATCAATATATATTTCATCGATCAAATTCTGGGGAATAACAGGACACAGAATGGAAGAAAGAAAGGACTCCCATATAGAGAAACAACACCACTTGGTGCAAAATAATAAAAATGGTTAGCAACCTACTTAAGTAATACTAACTATACAGAACAAAGGAATCATTTAGATAGTAAGAGATAATGCATGCCTCTGTTTAGAAATCAAATACCAGGCAAAATGATTACTTCATCCTCAGGAATATATATGTATTAGATTCTTTTTAATTTTTACTTTTTAATTTAATATACCTAGAATCATTTCTAAAGTTCAAAATCGTAAACAAGGTTTTGAAGGCTACTGAGGTAACAGTCTTTAAGGCACTGCCTAATAAGTTAAAACATCTTTTAAGTGAGGAATTTCATAAATTTTCTTCCCATTACCAATCCAATAAGTCTATAGAAAAAGTTGTCAAATAAGTTTACCTTTTAAATTGTTTGTTCATGCAGCAGCTATAAAATTCACTTATCCATCTCATACTCTGTTTTAATAAGGATGGGAGAAGCTAATGATAGCTAGATTCTGCTTCAATGGAAGCATTTAACATTCCACTACTAAAAGAACTAAACAATGTCTTGCCTGACTTACAAAGTAGTTCCAGGCCACCTCAACAAGGATAACTTTCCTGACCCACTCATAGTAATTTTTCATTTGTCTATAATATCCATTATACTAGACCCCCAAAAGGGAACATTCTATATCTCAATCTCTGATATATAGCAGTAACATTATTCTGGTTACAAGGTATAATGGACTTCAGAGCCTTTCAAATACTATTGCAACTGAGGAATGAAAGCCAATAATTCTTAATAGGAGTTGGTTTTAAAATGATATGCTATTTTTTTCTTTTTTCCTGCCCTTTTTAAATACTCAAATCAAAATTCCTAGCAGATTTTGGCTGAAACTGAAGACTTATTATTTTCTGATGAAACAGAAAAAGCTTCTAAACAACAAATAAATTTAAGTAGAGTATGTAGTTCAAATTTTGGTGTGTATTTTTGTTTTTAAACCAAGGCTGGTTCCATCTAAATCATTTTAGAAAACATTTTTTGTTGTTTTTTAGAGGGGGTGCCAAATCCATGATTTCATTAGTACAAAAATAGGATACATTAGAGAGAGAGATAAATAGATATATCTGAGACATGACAGTGCTTGGGGGTTTGAGGCATGATCTGCTCCTACTTACAGATATATCAATACATATAGTGATATAGTAAAGATATTTTTCATATATAAATGTCTCAAAATTTATATATTTTCATATCAATATTGGTATATATGTAGATCTCTAAGGATAGTGTCATAAAATTATATAGACTTAAAGTTATATATTATTGTATATTTAGTTATAAATTATATATATACTCTTATTATATGTGGTATATTGATAACTTTATTTCAATACATTGAATTTTCATCAAAATTAGGTATGTATATGTGTATATATATGTATATATATATATATATATATATAAAATTTTCTGCATTAAACAACCCCAAGATTTTGAGAAAGTATCTATAAGTTTCACCAGACTTCTAAAAAGGGTCTGTGTCACAAAAAAAATTGAGAACCAATGGATATAGAATGGCTGGTGAAGAAGCTCCTTTACTTTTGCAGGTGGATACCTACTCTAAAACTTAGAATTTCAGAAAGTTACCTGGGGCACAGAGAGGTTAAACAATTTTCCCAGGCTCCCACGAATCCCTGTGTTAAAGAGGAGGACTTTTAACCCTGGTCTTCTTAACTGAAGTCAGCCCTGCAATTATTATGCCATATTGTCTTTCAGAATATCCTCAGAAAAATTAACTTATTTTACACTGAAAATGTTATTTCTCCTGACTAGGC
Source organism: Macrotis lagotis (assembly GCF_037893015.1). Lineage (NCBI taxonomy): Eukaryota > Metazoa > Chordata > Mammalia > Peramelemorphia > Peramelidae > Macrotis > Macrotis lagotis. The sequence continues at coordinate 675,967,073 of NC_133658.1, forward strand.
AAATCATAATAGAATGCTTTATTAACAATAGCACTATTTTAATTTTTTTAGAAAAGGCAAATACACCTTGATAATATTTTTACAGATGAGTCACTACATGCTAAGTTAATTTAAGAAAAGGAAATATATACCTTTTGATCAAAGAATGGTCTTTAGTCACTTATTTTGAAAATGAGATGTTTGTTATAATTTGCATTTTTTCTAAAAGTCTGTATTTTATTTATAAATGTGAAAATGTCCAATAACAGAAACTATAGGACCAAACAGAAAAATCAATAAGATAGGCAAATGAAATTAATCTAAATAATTAAATCATTTATAGACTAAAGATTCATAGAAATAAAGAATACTAAGAATTTTCATTGACAAATAACTTCTGATGAGAGTTGTGGGCAGTAAGAAGATAATTTTTTTTAAGAATCATCCCAAAGACTGAGGTTGAAATGAACTGAATTCAACATACGTACAGCTGAGAAAGTAAAAAAGACCCTTAACACACTAGTCACATTGAGAAACCAACTTGCACAAATAGTATTTCCCATGTTATGCTTTAATAAATTCTAAACAAGGGCAGCCAGGTGGTGCAGTGGATACAGCACCAGTCCTGGAATCAGGAGTACCTGAGTTCAAATCTGGCCTCAGATACTTAATAATTACCTAGCTGTATGGCCTTGGGCAAGCCACTTTAACCCATTGCCTTGCCAAAAAAATAATCAAAAAAAATCATCTAATAAATTCTAAACAATGGATAAAATAAGGCAAATTACAAAATACTGTAGTTTGAGAAAATAATATATAATATTAAATGTCAAAACTGAGTCAGTATGATTAATGATGATATACTAAAATCCCTCAACTTCTTAGAAAAAAGATATCTCACTCTTTTATTGTTCCCTTTATCTAATTTATAAAAGGTCTATTTTTGGTCGTTATCTGAAGGGGAAAATTTAAAGTAAGTACCAAGCCCTTCTTTTCTGAGGTCTCATTTATTTTCTTTATTTTCCTGTATATATTAATTTAGTGAATAGAAATTAATTAGCATTAGCTGACAATAGTAGACAGGTAAAGAAAAATATGAAGCAAAGGTCCCTGGAATTCAGATAAACTTTTAATTGCCTTGAGTAATTAAATTACCCAGACTCAAATATATATATATATATATATATATATATATATATATATATATATATATAGTGAAAAATGACTTAATATCTGCCAGATTAAGGTAATATGTTTATTTTACTTCATTTAATTAGTTCTAGATAAAAAGTCTCCACAAAAAGGACAAGAACATTTTTTCCCATTTCTTCCCAGTTTAAAAAAAATCTTTAAAAACAACAATTTGGCATGCTTTTTATCATCACATCCAATTACAAAAACATAAGAGAAATAAAATCAAAATAATTCATCAATAACCACTTAAAAATAACTTTGAAAAGATAACTCCAAAGAATGAGGAAAGTGTTCTGTTCATTTGTGAAATTACTCATCCCACCCTACCTTCCAGTGCATATGCTTAGTCATAACATTGAAGTTGAACTGAATTGGGCTGGGGATGTTTGATACCATTGGGATATAGCCTATGTGAACTCAAAGTATATGATGTTATTGTGAATGAAATTGAGTTTCAGGAGATAAATTTTAATTCTTAAGGATGCTTCTTGGTGTATTTGTGTAATCATTTCATCACTCTTCAACAGAGTACACATTATTTTTAATTTCCTGAGAGCATTCTCACTGACATCTTAGGTGAGAGTCCTAGAACTGCAATTGAGGGTCCTAAGAAACAAAAGCTCAGTCAGGAATTAAAAGAAAAAAATCTCAAATTCAAATGCAAAATCTAACCCCACTTTGGAATTCTCTTAAACTTCCTGCTTAAAGGTGATGATGTTTGTCTTTAATAATTAAAGTTAAATACACAAGTTAAGAAGAATGGCTACACAAGGTAAAAGCCACACAAAATAGCACTGAAGAACTGAAATAAATAAACTTCCAGTCACCTATCACCAAACCCACTCAACACCCTAATCCCACAGAGCCTTAGCAAGTAGCTTCATTGACTTCTGTTTCAGGGTCTTCCTGAAGTTTACCTCCCTTCAGAAAAACTGAAGCCCCACAAGAAGCATAAAATGGTTATTGACTGGAACCAAAAAAAAAAAAAAATCAATGCTCCTGAGGAGGAAGGATATAGAAGGTATGTGACTATGTTGATTCAAAGTTGAATGAAGGGAAAGGAGTATCTCTGACTAAGGGAAAGGGAGCTAACATAAATGTGTAAGATTAACACAGCATTAATATTGGATAAGGACATAATCTAGTGTCCATGACCCCAAATCAAAGATGCTGAAGAAAGCCAATTTTTTTCAGTCATCCCTGAAGGAAAAATGTGCATCCTCACAGTAGTGGAAAGCAAAAGGCCAAAAAGTGAGAAAAAAAAGCCAAAGCTGCAAGGAAATTTTTAAAAGGTCAAAAAAATCAAAAAGGCTGAGAATAAAAGAAGTTGCATATAGACCTCGGTCACAGGCAAATAAGCCGAGTAAAAATTCTAACAACAAAAGAAAAATATGAGCAAATTTTTTTAAAAGATCCTAACTTTTCCCTATAAATATGGAAAATGAACATTAAAAAAGTGAAAAATAGGGATGGCTAGGTGGCATAGTGGATAAAGCACCGGCCTTGGAGTCAGGAGTACCTGGGTTCAAATCTGGTCTCAGACACTTTAATAATTACCTAGCTGTGTGGCCTTGGGCAAGCCACTTAACCCCATTTGCCTTGCAAAAACCTACAAAAAAAAGTTAAAAATAATGTTTTGAAAATTCTTTTTAGACCATGAAATAGAATAAAGGAACTACAGCATGTTTTAAGAGAAAATAAAACTTTTTAGAACAAATATATTATGGAAATTTGTTCATAAATCAGAATACTCAAAAAATAAATAAAACAAATCTCATCATGGCTGGAATTTTTTATATTATCATGGTCCTGAGGATGGATTCACCAGTCACCAAATAGGTCTCAATAATGAAGTCATTCTTATTGAATCAAGGTAGCCAATGTAAAGGTGGAACACTTGAGCGATTTCCCTTCCAATTCTCCTTCCAATCTGCTCCATCTCTATAGAGGTTGTCTTGCCCCCTTTCTTTGTTCCCCCTCATTTTTTCTCCATACTTCCATTTCCTTTTTATAGTTAGAATTCCTAACATATAGCATTTAATAAATGTTCTTTCTATGATTTATCTATTTATCAAAAAAAAAGGAAAAGGAGAAAGAAAAAAAAGAGAGAGAAAGAAACAAAGAAAAAAGGAGGAAAAGAAGGAAGAAGAAGAAAAGGGAATTTGGGAAGGTGGGAAGGAAAGAAGGAGGGAAAGAGGGAAGGAAAACATAAGGAAAAAGATCTCAAAGAGAAGATCAGGAAAAAATGAGAGATTTTTAATTCAAAAATACAGAAGTGAGAAAAAAGATCTGGCAGATCATAAAAGACAACTTTGAAAAAACAAATCAATTTTTTATAAACCAAACTAACTGACATTAAAGAAAAGATGAGGAATCTTAATAATCATGGATCTCCCATAGAGAAGAGAAAAGAACATGATGAACTGAAAAACATGAACACCATTCCAAAGGGAAAAAAGGAAAGAAAGTGTATAGAGAATGTCTTAATACAACAGAATAAGAATTGATTTTTAAAAAAATATTTTTTCACTGAAGAAAATGCCATTATTGAAATTCCAAGCAAAATATATTTAGATTTGAGAATTTGAAATATGGGAGCAGCTAAGTAGTGCAGTGGATAGAGCACCAGCCCTGGAGTCAGGAGTACCTGAATTCAAATCCAGTCTCAGACACTTAATAATTACCTAGTTGTGTGACCTTGGGCAAATAACTTAACCCCATTGACTTGCAAAACCCCCAAAAAACCCACATTTTTTAAAATAAAAGAATGAAAGACAAACATAATCACTACATGACTGATACTGTGCTAAGCACTGAGGATAGGAAGAACAGCAAAACTTAATTAAAGGAAATACCCAAAGTATAAATTCAGTTGAATATTTAAATATGGCATATTGAGTATACAAACATTAAAGATGATATTTTCTCATACATTAGCCAAAATAAAGCATATGTTAAGGCAAAATACTTATTTAAAATATATATAAGCAGAAATATTAAATACATCCTATAATAAAAGATTTCTCATGAGGTTGGTAATAATCTATTAATGGTTGAAATGTAAAAGCAAAATACACTGACTTCACTATGTTTGAGACAAATTAGTGTATACAACTATGGCTGATCAGACCAACAGGAGCTTGGAATTGCTCTACCACAGGTTGGGCACAAGTAGTCCATGTAAACACCTGGTGTGAGTACTCTAAACTTATGAATGTCACATTTCCTTTGAGCCACATCAATTCTGACTTCCTCACAGAGTGCAGCACCCTCACTGATGAGGGCATGCTATGGGGGGCAGACCTGTGCCAGTGTCTCCCATGCCTATACACAATCAATTCTAATGTTCTTCAATAAGATCAGTATTGCTTCTTCTGACTCCCTTGTAAGCACTTGCCCTATGTGAGTTCTCCATAAAATAGTTTTTTGAGCAAGTATATATCTGGCATTCTAACAACATGTTCAGCCCATCATAGCTGCACTCTCTGTAGTAATGTTGGAATTCTAGGCAGATTAGCTCAAGAAAGGACCTCAGTATCTAATTCTTCTCCTACTAGTTGATCTTCAGAATCTTTCTAAGACAATTTCAATGGAAGTTATTCAGTTTCCTGACATGGCAGTGGTAGAATGTCTAGGTTTCACGGGCATATAGCAATGAGGTCAGCACAAGGGCTCTGTAGACCTTTAGTTTGGTAGTCAGTCTAATACCTCTCTTCCATACTTTCTTTCAGAGTCCCTTGAATCCTGAGTGAACTCTGGTAATGCGTGTGTCAACCTCATTGTCAATGTGTACCTCCTTGGAAAGGACACTGCCAAGGTAAATGAACTTGTCCAAAGTACTCAAAAAAATTCTCCATTTACTGTAATCAGTGGTTCCACATACAGATGGCGTAGTGCTGACTGATGGAGCACCTCAGTTTTTTTTTTTATGTTAATCATTAGACCAAAAGTAGCACAAGCAACAGAGTATAGATCTATATTTTGAAGGATCTCAGTTTCAGAAGTTGAATTGAGTACACAATCATCTGCAAACAGAATACCATGCACCAACACCTCCTCTATTTTGATCTTACCTTTAACCTCTTCAAGTTGAAGAATTTGCCATCAGTGCAGTAGCTGACCTTGAAGCCATGTTTGTCCTCAGTGAAGGTGTTTAATAACATGGCTGAAAACATCATGCTAAAAAGTACAGGAGCAAGGGCATATTCTTCTTTCACACCATTGGTGATTGGGAAATCTCAAGAGAATCATCCACTGTCCAGAACCCAGACATGCACACTGTCCTGAAATTGATGAACAATACTGATGAACTTTTCCTGGCAACCAAATTTTGACATAATTTTCCATAAAATCTCATGACTGACAGTATCATAGGACTTGTCTAGATCTACAAATGTTGTTTACAGACTTCTATTCTGTACCTGGCATTTTTCATGAAGTTGTCAGACAGAAAACATATCAACTATCTCTCAAACTTTTCTGAAAGCACATTGGCTCTCAGGGAGGTGACCATTTTCCAGATGAAGAATCAGTTTATTGAGAAGGACTCTAGCAAGAATCTTGCCAGCAATGACTAAAAAAGAAATTCCCCTATGATTGTCAGTGGATAATCTATTCCCTTTACCTTTATAGAGCTGGAAAATAGAGGTATCGAAAATTTCAGTCAATTTTTGGGTGAGCAATGGACCCTCCACCTTGGAGATCTCAGTTGGAATCAGCAACAGGTGCTTTCCCACTTGAAAGGAGCCTAATAACAATCAAAACCTCTTCTTCAGTTGGAACTTCAACTAGGGACTGATTGACTACAACTTGAGGTAAATGGTCAGTGACTTCTACATTGTTTAATGATGAAATGTTAAGAACACCATGAAAGTGTTCAGCCCATTTCCTAAGGATCATGTCCCCATTGTTAATCAATGTGGATCCACCAGCACTGAGTGTATATGTGTGTATATATATATATATATATATATATATGATGCACCATATGTCTCTGGCCCATAATTTGCCTTCAGAGCATCCTAAAAGCATTTTAGTTTGTTATTACCTACATAAAATTGAATTTCATCTGCTTTTTTACTGAGCCAGGAGTCCTGCATCTCTTTGAGTTTTGCTCATACTTTAATTTTGTTGGAATTAAATGTTGCCTTTTTTAGAAATGGATGATCTATCCTGCTGGTAAACCTTGTGGAGTTCTTGTTTTTAATTTAGCAGCTTCTGTATTTCCCCATCATTTCCATCAAACCAGCCTTGGTGTTTGTGAATGTTCTGACCCAGAAGAGCAAATATAGTGCTGCACTCCAGATCTCTGAAAGCTTCCCATGCTTTTTCTGTTGCACTGTTGCCAACTATGTGTTGGTTCAGTTTTCCCTCCAAGTTAGCAACAAACTGTTATGGTTCAGAAGGGCACTCCAATCTCTTGACATTAATTCTTCTAGTCTTTATTTTGACTTGGGGGCCACCACTTTGGTTGAATGTTAATATTTAGCTTAGAAAGGATGAGTCTGTGATCAGTCTAGCACTCTGCATCACACATTGTCTTTGTCACTCTCACATCCTGTCTGTCTTCTTCTCCTTTTAATCACATAGTCTAATAGAAACCAATGTTTTCTAAGAGAGTGTATGCATGGAAGAAGCTTCATTGAGTTTATGTCAATGGAAGACACTGTTAGTGATGAGTTCATGAGAGGCACATGTCTTCAGTAGAAGGCAACCATTGCTGTTGCTGTTTCCAACTTCATTCCTCCCAAGGACTCCTTGCCACATCTGGTAATCTGAGCCTATCACTCAGTCTCACCTAGAATTATAATCTTGCCCTTTTTTGGTATACTGATGATAAGATTCTCCAGGTCTTCATAAAATTTTTCTTTAACTTCATTAGTGTTCTTCATGGTGGGCACTGATGATGGTGGCATGACATTTTCCTGGAAGTGATAATCTCATTGTCAGAAGCCTGTCATTCACTCCTTTTGGTAAGTATTCAAGAATGTCAACTAGATTAGTTTTGATTGCAAAAACAACCTACCCCAATTTCATAGCATTCATTTTCATTGTGGCCACTCCAGAAAAATGTGTATCTAGCTCCAATTTCAGTAAGCTAGACTTCATTTGCCAATCTTGTTTCACTCACAGTTGCTATTTGGATACCCTAACTGCTGAGTTCTTTTGCAAAAAGAGGTGTTTGTCTTACAGTTCTATTGGATCTTGTGTTGTCAATGAGTATGCTCATGTTCATGTACCAATGGTGAGTAGAATCTTCTTTGAAAAAGTTTTTGTAGAATTTTTTTGAGTCTTGATTGTACTGCTTTGATAATCAGGTCAGTATTGGGTAAGTAGACAATTTTAGGGCACCTTTTCTAGCCCCTTTCTTACATCAGAAAGTGAGCAGTGAGGTCCTTAAAAGGGCTACTTGGTAACCCAGGGGGCTGCAAATCTCAGTGCTGCTTTCAGTGGGAAAATGACCCTATGACCTGGGTTGCCTGTTTGCAGGGTTGCGACTACAACTCCCAGCATATCTGTACCTGCTGCTTCATCACACCTGTTGCCACAGAACTTTGAGGAATAGTTATGTGTGATGTCTTTTGTTGCCTGCATAAATTGGATTTAAGTAAGGTAGAGTGCAGGAAGTCAACTGCCTCACTCTCTCTTCCAAATTCCTCATAATCCAGAATAGCAAGAAAGAGTCAAGACAATTGGTGATGGCTCTAGATGTAGAGGATAACTATGGCATCTATGATGTCTAACCAAGTTCTGAGCACTCCATAGCATCTGCTTCTGCTGGCTACAAGACCATTGGAACAAATTGTTTTTCACGTGCTTGGAGTAGCCACTTCCCTCTACTCACTAATGAGTTGGTATTTTAAGCTCTACATGAACTCTTACAATTCCACTTCCCTACAAACACCAAAATCCAGCTACACTGACCTATTCAATGATTTTAGCTTATGATATTTTATCTCCTGTTTTTCTATGTTTGTATTGGATGTACCACATATCTGAAATATTTTTCCTTGTTTTTGCCATGTCCTTAACATCCTTCAAGACTCAAATCAAATCCCACCTTCTGTGGGAGGTCTTTTCCTGTTGTCCCTCCCATCCCTCAGTTGTAACTACTTCTCTCTAAGATTACTTTGTATATGCTCCATTTATAAAGTGTATTCACCTATTTATACATTGTCTCTCCCATAAGAAGGTGAGTTTCTTGAAGACAGGGACTCTTTTTGCCTTTTTTATGTTCTAATCCTCAGCATCGGATGTGGCAAATAGTAAATACTTAATAAACGATTGCTGACTGATTTTGATTATTTCCAATTTAAAACTTTGATATGAACAAAATCAATAAAAAATTTTGAGAAATATTGTATCAAAGATATTTGATGAAAATCCAATATTCAATATATATTTGGAATTGATATAAATATTTAATATCAAGAGCCATTTCCAAAAGATAATAGAAATGAACAGATGATTTTTAAAATAATTGCAAACTATTACAGCAATTTTAAAGACTATGCAAAATTTATGATAAGAAAAATGCAAATCAAAACAATGCACAAGTGTTTTTTCTTTACTCCAGAAATTGGCAAAGTTGAGAATAGTCAATATTGGAGGGATCCTGAAAAGCTAGGCCCACTAATTCTTCTGTTTATCATGCAAACTATGTACAACCAGATTCTTTTGAACCTTTTCAGTTTCCAAATATCTTAGTAGCCTCCATTTACTCTAAAATTCAGTACTTATTATTCTTCACACATAACAGTCCATCTCACCATACATTTTCATTGAACATTACCACGCAGTTAGAAGGTTCTTTCTCCTGTTTTCTACATCTTACTTTCTCTGGTTTCATTCAAGATTCAGCAAAAATTCCTCTAGCTAGCTTTAAGTGACTTCCTTTCTAAAATCACTTTCCAAATACCTGAGTCTTGTAATTAACTAGTCCATTATCTCTTGTGTCCTTAAGTGGAATGTAAGCTCCTTGAGGACAGAGACTGTTTTTGGTTTTCTTTATATTCCCAGCATATATGTTGGTATATAAAAAATGTAAGAAAAATACGGGTTGATTGACATTCCACTGAGAAGTGGACTACACACACACACACACACACACACACACACACACACACACAGAGAGAGAGAGAGAGAGAGAGAGAGAGAGAGAGCACTTAGGTAATGAACCTGAGTTATATGCATCTGTTATTCAGTTGTTCTTTATGACCAATTCCTTGTGATTCCATTGACCATAGCAAGTCAGCCCTTTCTATCCATCACTATCTCTTGAAATATGTCCAAATTCATGTTCATCATTTCCATGATATTATCTATCCATTTCATCCTCTGTCATCCTCTTTCTGTCTTTGATCTTTCTCAAAACCAAGGCCTTTGTCAATTGTCTTATCTAAATGTAACCAAAGAATTTAACCTTTGATATCAATATATTTGATCAGTCTGAATTAATTTATTTAAGTATTGATTGTTTTGACCTCCTTGATGATCAAGGGACTCTCAAAAGTCTTCTCTAGAAACACAATTTGAAATAGTCAATTCTGTAGCCCTCAGATTTTCTTGGAGTCTAACTCTCACAACTATACATTGTCATTGGAAGAGCATAGCTTTGACTATATGAAACTTTGAATGTCTCTGCTTTTTAATATGCTGTCCAAATTTGCCATTGCTTTCCTTTCAAAGGGCAAGTATCCTATAATTTCATGGTTGCATTTGCCATTTGTAGCAATCTTTGAGCTTAAGAATTTAAAATCTGGCACTGCTTCTATTTCTTCCTCTCTCAATGTCCAAGGAAGCAAAGGGGTAAGTTGCTAAGTTCTACCTTGCTTTTATTTTTGTTTAGTTTTTGTTAAACTTCAAGTCAAACCTAAAATTTTCTTCTTTTACCCTTAAGTGACTTCTTAATTCCTATTCACTTTCTGTCATCAGAGCCGTATCATCTTCATATCTTAGATTATTAATATTTCTCCTGGCAACCTTAATTCTAGTTTATGATTCATCCAGGCTGACATTTTGCATGATGTACAATGCATATGTGTTAAATAAATAAGATAATAATATGCATCCTTCTCGTACTCCTTTTCCAATTTTAAACCAATTGGTTTTTCCATATTCACTTTTGGATAAGATATAGGTTCCTCAGGAGACAAACAAAAATGATCTTGTATTTTCATTTCTTTGAGGACTTGCCACAATCTGTTAAGATCCACATAGCCAATGGTTTCAGTTTAGTCACTGAAATAGATTTTTTTTCTGATACTCCCTTGCTTTCTCTATGATCCAGTGGATGTTAAAAATTTGATCTCTATTTCTTCTGCCTCCTGCTTCTGACAATTCTCAGTTCATCTATTGATGGAACCTAACTTTCAAAATCTTACATTTATTCTTGCTGGCATGTGAAATGAGCACAATTCTTTGGAAATTTGAACATTCATTGGCATTACTCTTCTTTAGGATTGGTAGTACAGGAATTAAACTTTTACAAGCCATGGAGAACTGTTTGTTTTTACAAATTTACTGGTATATTGAGTGAAGCAGTTTTACTGAATCATCTTTTGGGATTTTAAATAGCTCGACTGGAATTCCATCACCTCCACTAGCCTTTGCTAACAATTGACTTTATTCTCCAGGATGTCTGGTTCTAGATCAGTTACCTGATCATCATAGTTATCAATTATGTTAAATGTTAAAAATCTTCCTTGATTTCTTCTGCTGTGTGTTCTTACCACCTTGTCTTAATGTCTTTTGCTTCCATTAAAACCCTATTATTTTTGTCTTTTATCATGTTCATTTGTGTATGAAACTTTCCATAGATATCTGTAATTTTGTTGAAGAGATCTCTTGTCTTTCTCATTCTATTGGTTTTTTTCCTATTTCTCTGAATTTTAAGCTTATCTCACCTTACTACTCTCTGGAATTTGGTATTCAGTTGGGTATATTTTTCCCTTTTGCCTTTCACTTTTTTTATCCTTCTTTCCTCAGTTATCTGTAAAAGTCTCACCAAAAAGTTATTTCGCTTTCATGCTCTAGGATTTTTGTTTGCTTGTTTCTGCCTCCTAATACAAAATTGTGAATCTCTGCCCATAGTTTTTCAGGCATTCGACCTAACCAAATCTAATTCCTTAAATTCATAGTGCCCCTTCATTTCATATTCATATGGATTATTTTATAAATCATACCAATATGATCTGATGGTTTTCCTTACTTCATTCAATTTAAGTCTGAATTTTGCAATACCAAGCTTATGCTCTATCCATAGTCAGCTCCAGATCTAATTTTAATTGACCTATATAGGTCTTCTCCACCTTTGGCTGCACAATTATAATCAATCTGATTTCTATATTAAAAATGTCCATTTATAGAGTTACGTTTTAGATTGTTGATTGTTTGCAATAACCAGCAAGTTATTTGAAAAAATTTTAGTAGTCTTTGCCCTCCATTTTGTACTCCAAAGCCAAACTTGCCTGTTATTACAAATATTTTTTTTTAATTTCCTACTTTAGGATTCTAGACCCCTATTATGAATGTGACATCTGTTTTGGGGGTTATTTCTAGAAGATGTCCGCCTTCATAGAACTGATCAACTTTGGTTTCTTCTACATCAGTGGTTGGAATATAGAATTTTATTACTGTGATGTTAAACAGTTTACCTTGGACTTGAATAGCTTTCATTCATTTTTAAGATTATACCCCAAACATGCTTTTTTTATCCTCTTATTGACTATGAAGGTCACACCATTCTTCTAAGAGATTCTTAGTGTATGAGGTATATGTAGTAATCATCTGAATTAAATTTCCCCATTCCAGTCCCTGGTACTCAAAATATTGATGTGCAATCTTTCCATCTCCTGTTTGATCAAAACTTAGTTTATAGATCTTCATTTCTATTCCAATGTAATATTTGTCTTTATATCTTCGAACTTTCCTTTTAACACCAGACACACCTGCAGTCAAGTTTCCTTCCAGCTTTGGTCTAATCACTTCTTTAATATTGGAGTTAATTATAGTTGTCTTCCATTCTTTCTCAGTATTGTATTGGACACCTTTCAGCCTGAGGAGCTCATTTTCTAAAACCTTCTTTTTTATCATTTTGATATTGTCCTTGGGATTTTCCTGATAAGGATAGAGGGGTTATGTCATTTCCTTTTCCAGTGGATCACCTTTTGTAAGACTCTCTATTATGACCTGTGCATTTTGGATGAACTCACACAGTATAGCATATAATTTCATTGAACTATGCAAGACCTTCTACCACAAAAAGACATTGATTTAAGGGGAAGTTATATACATGCACATATAAATTTGGTTCATGCTTTTGTATTCCAAGAACAAAACCCTCTAACAAAGAAAAGATCAGTTACCAGTGTTTGTAATTTAAAAATAAAAAAAAGGAATGGAAAGAGAATACATAATTAATTGATATTAAAAGTGATTTAAGGGGCAGCTAGGTGGCTTAGTGGATAAAGCACTGGCCTTGGAGTCAGGAGTACCTGGGTTCAAATCTGGTCTCAGACACTTAATAATTACGTAGCTGTGTGGCATTGGGCAAGCCACTTAACCACATTTGCCTTGCAAAAACCTAAAAAAAGTGACTTAAGATCTCCCAGGTTTCCTGTGTGCTTTCTGTTAGCACTCTTAACTCCTAGAATGAGAACTTCAAAAACCCCTTCCTCTATTTGCACACCTCTCTATTTATTTGTGAAGAGATTACCTCTTAGGGTTATACTATAGGAATCCTGGATACTGAGGTTCATGATTGGACTACTGTTATCATCCATTTTTCTCTTCTCTCACATATTCTCATGTTCTACTATTTGCAATTTGTTAATCATCACTACCACTCCAAAATATGAAGGCTGATCTCAAATTAGACCAATCTACTTTATTGAGTCATCACATTCATATGTGTTTATGTGTATATGGTTATATAGCCATAGGTTCTTATCAGGACCCTAAGCTTTTTCTCAAATTATAGAACTTTTCAGAGCTTATCTTCCTCAGGTATAACCCTCAAGCACTGAAGGTCAATTCTATTCCATGATAAAGTATTGTGCCCAGTAGAGGATTCTATACATTGCAGTGCTCAGCATTGTGTCTGAAGATAGTAGGCACTTAATATGTTTGTTGATTAATTGATGTCCACATGACCTCAGCTGTTTCCAAATTCAGTTAATTCCTACTCTGTTTTTGCTCATCTCTGCCCTTGAAAGAATAGAATCCAAAACTAGTGCTGGATTTCAATTTGGTTAGACAGTAGATAAAGGCAAAATAATAATTATGTACACTTAATATAAATGGAAAATAATTACACTTGAATTTTTAAAAAAAGCTTGTCAGTTTCACTGTTCTGAATGTCTTCTCACAAGTTACTCATCAGTCTGACAACTATCTAGAGGAAACCAATAATAAAGAGTTGACCTGTTATGATTTGTGAAAGACTTTGCAGATTATTAGATATAAGACATGCAAAAGATAAATGTCTTCCAAGATAATCATCTAATAAAATCCTCTGTGGCATGATCTTCAGCACTTGAGTTTTTTAGTGATTGTCTGTACCTGTGTCAGTAATGAAGATATATAACCATTTATTGTAATCCAACTGTTCACTGATTCACTACATCAGGTATCCTTGGTGATAGTATGACAATGAAGTTGAAACAAACATTCACAATTTCATTTCAGTTTTTGAAAGAGTGGCTCAGAATAGATGAGGTACTTATAATACTGAAAGGCACTGCCCAGTATAACTTGACATCCATTTGAAAGGTGGTAGATTGCAGTTGCAAGAAATATATTGCTATGCTAATCGTTTCTGGTTAAAGGGTTTTATATTTCAGAATATCTTTAGATTCTTGAATTTCTGATTTCAGGAAAGAATGGCAGAGAGATAGGGAGATAGATATCTTTCAAATAGATTTGAAAGATAAAGCAATAACTTAATTTACTAAGAAGGGGACCAGAAAACTAAGCATGAAGGAGTTAAAATTTGAAATCACTTTCCTAGACAACTCAGTCAGACTGAAAAGGAAAAGTAGGAGAAAGAAAGAAAAAGTAAAGGAGTAAAAACCAGGGAGATTTATTAAGGGGGAAAAAATAACAGCTCATTTTTACTATTAACAACCATTTGGAATAGAGAGAAAAACTACAAATTAATGTAAATATCAATGCAAAGCATAAAAAGCATTTCTATCAACTTTTATTTCATGTCCACTGTTGTTAAAAATGCTAAACAAGTCAAAATGAAGAAAATAAAAATATAGACTGCAGAAAAATTTGTAATCTAAGAGAAAAGGAGTTTGTTGCTATTGTCGTTGCTATTTCTTTCCAGAATTGTGATGTCATCTGGAAAAGGAATTATCCATGTGCAAATAATCTCCAGTGATACAAATAAGTAAACTTGATATAATTTATAATGAATTTAACAGAGTTTTCAAGGATTCTAAGAGGTCAAATATCTTAGCCATGTTCACAAAGATAATATTTATCAGAGGAAGACCTCAAATCCAAGAATTCCTGACTCTACAGTCATTATTCCATAAGCTAGGTCATGGTATCATAGAGAAGCTTATATTCTTTATTTTAGAAATTTTATAATTTAATGATTTTATAATGTCAGAATATAAATTCTATAATGATTTTATAATATTAGAATATGAATTCCTTGGATTTCCAAAATTGTAAACCTAACATAGGCCAAATGTTTCCCTACATAATGACATTATTATTTGAAAATGATTACTTGGATTATGGGTATTCTTAATAACTTACTGAAAGCTAATAGATTTCTGAAAAATACATGTATATTTAGGGTAAAGAACACTCCATTTCCTGGGAAAATCCAAATCATCCAAAGTTAAGGCTAGAATACTGAGTTTACTTTCTCCTTTTTTGGAGCTAAGCTTTCTGAGGCCATCTACAATAAGTGTCTCTAATCCCACCCCTGTCTCTCCTCAATTCTTTTTTTTTTTAGGTTTTTGCAAGGCAAATGGGGTTAAGTGGCTTGCCCAAGGCCACACAGCTAGGTAATTATTAAGTGTCTGAGGCTGGATTTGAACTCAGGTACTCCTGACTGCAGGGCCGGTGCTCTATCCACTGGGACACCAGCTGCCACCCCTCCTCAATTCTTTATAGTCTAACTTCCAACTTAATCATTCAAATGAAATTGTTTTCTTCAGTTATAACTATAACGCATAGCTTAAAATTTATTAGCATAAAGCCTCAACATTTGTAGAGATACATTATTTAATGCTCTATTTCTGTAAGTGGACCAGAGTGAGTGAGAGCTAGAGAAAAAAAGATCCTGGTCTTAGTTCTACCAGCAAAAAAGAAGATATATTGTTCTAGATTTTCTTCAAGTTATTAAGTGATCCAAAAACCCTAGGAAGAGAAATAAGAACTTCAGTCATGTCCCATTTTTCATCATGTTGTATTAGAGATTATAGGAAATTTCTCCCTGGATAAAAACTGAAACTCTCTCTCTCTCTCTCTCTCAGTTGACCTGAAACAGAAACATCTTACTCCCAATGGACAAGCTCATTTACTCTGTTCATTGACTGGTATATATTCATAGGTATGTATGTATGTATTCTTTCTCTATGAATTTAATTGCTAGTCACTTCTTTATGTTAACTGATGAAATGTCATCAGGTTGGAAGGGAGTCAAGTCTTCAAAATATAACTTGAGGTTCTCAATGTCTATCAAGAGAGAAGTGATGAGGGGAAAGAGAGGTAAAGATAGCAAAATATAGATAGCATTCCAGGGAAACTCCCTTAGCATTTCCTTCCTAAAAACTTCAATATAATATATATTATTAAAATCTGGAATGGCATAATCAATAAAATGAGACATTTTTACAGTTCATATCAATTTCAAATGTCAGAAGGAAAGATGTGTGGCACTGGGGTGGGGAACTGGAACATAGCACAGAGTTATACCAAAAACCCTAAAAAAAACCAACAATAGTACTTGAAATGGCAAGGGAAGGAAAGTGATGAACACAATTCTTCCAGGAATACATCAGTTTAGAAGAACAAAAAACCTAGAGAGTTCCAGAATTAACTATGAAAATAGCAATGCAAAAAAAGCCCGAAATTTGGGACAGTAACCATCCCCTCAAGGTGTCAATTCTGACATAAAGAACAAAATCATGAAATAGTCTAGAAAAATGCATAAATAAAATAACCTGACCACAATAAACTCCCATAGAGAAAGCCAAGACACAACATCAAATTAAGAAAGCAATGTGAAAACATCTGAAAACAAATTCTTTTTTTCACTTTAAATTTACTTGTTTATTTTCAATTTTACAATCCCCCCCCCAAATTTCTCTTCCATTCCCCACATAGAAGGCAATCTGTAAGTCTTTACATTGTTTCCATGGTATACATTGTTGTATGTGATGAGAGAGAAATCAGGGGAAAAAATAAAGCATAAGAGATAGCAAAATTGGGGTGGTTAGGTGGTGCAGTGGATAAAGCACCAGCCCTGGAGCCAGGAGTACCAGGGTTCAAATCCGGTCGCAGACACTTAATAATTACCTAGCTGTGTGGCCTTTGGCAATCCACTTAACCCATTGCCTTGCAAAAACCTAAAAAAAGAGATAGCAAAATTACAAAAGAAAAACAAAAATCACAAAACAAAAATAAAATAACATGCTTTTTTAAAAAAAAATTAGAGGTCTTGGTCTTTGTTAGAACTCCACAATTCTTTCTGTGGATACAGATGGTATTCTCCATCACAGATATCCCAACATTATGCCTTATTGTTGCATTCATGGAATGAGCAAATCCATTAATGTTGATCACCACCTGCATGTTACTGTTAGGGTATACAATGTTCTTCTGGTTCTGCTCATCTCGCTCAGCATCAGTTCATGCAAATCCTTCTAGGCTTCCCTGAATTCTAATCCCTTCTGGTTTCTAATAGAACAATAGTGTTCCATGACATACATATATCATAGTTTGTTAAGCCATTCTCCAATTGAAGGGCATTCACTTAATTTCTAATTCTTTGCCACCACAAACAGGCCTGCTATGAATATTTTTTGCACAAATGATGCTTTTACCCTTTTTCATAATCTCTTCAGGGTAAAGACCCAGTAGTAGGAGTACTGGCTCAAAGGGTATGCACATTTCTGTGGCCCTTTGCTCTCCAAATTGCTCTCCAGAAAGGTTGGATGACTTCACAGATCCACCAAGAAAGTATTAGTGTACCAGATTTCCCACATTCCTTCCATAATTGATCATTGTCCTTTCTGGTCTAGTCAGTCTGAGAGGTGTGAGGTGGTACCTCAGAGATGCTTTAATTTGCATTTCTCTAATAAGTAGTGATTTAGAGCAACTTGAAAACAAATTCTTAAGGAAAAATGCAGATGGAACAAAATTCAACAAAAATTTCTCGAAGAGGAAGCAACTAGATAATACAGTAGATAGAGCACCAGCCCTGGAATCAGGAGAGCCTAAGTTCAAATCTGGCCTTAGACATTTAACAATTGCCTATGTGACCTTGGGTAAGTCATTTAACCTCATTACCTTAAATAAAATAAAAAATTTAAAATAAAATTTCTAAAAGAGCTAAAGAGAGCAAGAAAAGAGTCAAAATGATTTGAAAAAAACAAATGAGTGGAATAGGAAAAAGTGGGAAAAATAATGCCAGCAACACAAGAACATTATGAAAAGAGAACTCACTGTTTGATAAAAGAGGCACAAAATAATAAATAATGCTTTAAATAACAGAACTGGGGGCAGCTAGGTGACACGGTAGAGAGAACACTGGCCCTGGACTCAGGAGGACCTGAGTTCAAATTTGATCTCAGACACTAGTAATTACCTATCTGTGTGATCTTGGGCAAATCACTTAACCCCATTGCCTTAAATAAAAAAAAAAACCAGAACTGCTCAAATGGTAAAAAGGGAATAAAATGTTATGGAAAAATATGATGCCTAAAAATTGGAATTAGTCAAATGGAAGCTAATGACTCCATGAGACATCAAGAAACAATAAAAAAAAAGTCAAAAGAATGAAAAAATAGGAGATATAAAATTTCTCATCAGGAAAACAACTTACCTAGAAACTACATTGACGGATAATTTAATAATGATTAGAACTACCTAAAAACTCTGATTAAAAATATATCCTAGACATATTTTAAGAAATCATAAAAGAAATATGCCTAAATATCTTCAAACCAAGACAAAATCAAAATGGAAATTACCCACTGATCACTTACTGAAAAAAAAGATTTTAAAATGGAAACTTCATTGAAAGACTACATCCAAATTACAGAAATCCCAGGACAAGGAAGAAATACTTAAAATAACTATAAAGAAACTTATTAAGTACAATGTAGTTACTATCAGAATCACACAACAACCTAGTCTTCCTTTGTGAGGGTAAGCCCTATGAGGGAGCGTGATCCTCCAAATAACTTCTCATATCTTTCCTTATTATCTCTCATAGATCTCTCTTTCTCTCTCTCTCTCTCTCTCTCTCTCTCTCTCTCTCTCTCTCTCTCTCTCTCACTGTCTCCCCCCATCCTTACCTTCTACTAATCACAGAAATACTTAAATAATCTTTTTGGCCCTAAAAGTAATTCTGGGTAAAAATCAGTCTTTTACATGAATTATTTCATGTTGTACAGGAAACTTTAGCCAGGTATTTCTTTCCCTCAGGAATCATTTTGGTGTCCCAGGGTAGCCAGCACTGGCCCTCTAATTCCAGAAGAACTGCTTCTCAAGTAAACCATTTATTTATTTTTTTTGTAAATCATTCTCCATCCAAGTTAAAATGTTGAGTTCACAATCTTCTGGAGTTCTGGTGAAGAGGTGGAAGATCCCAGAGATCTCACTCTTCTTTTTTAGTTGAGGAAGGTTCTTCTTTTTATTTTTAAAGAAAAAATTTACTTATTTTGTTTTACAATTTTTTTCTGTATTCCTGCTTCCCTCCCCCTACACCCTACAGCAGACAGTCTGTTAGTATTTACATTGCTTCCATGGTATATATTGACATAACTTGACTTTTTATTTCTCATATGAATTTACCTGTATTTTTTTAACACATTAAAGTAATTTTTTGAAATGTTGACTGGTAGGGCACTAAACAAATAGTTTAATTTTGGTAGAATTTTCATTTTTATTTTTATTAGCTTGGCCTATCAATGATCAGTTGATGTTTGTCCAGTTATTTAAATCTGATTTTATTGGTGTGAGAAGCATTTTGTAATTGTTTTCAAAGTTTTAGAGTCTGTTTTGGCAGGTAGATTCCCTGGTATTTTATATTGTCTGGGGTTACTTTGAATGGGATTTTTCTTTCTAGCTCTTTCTACAGCATCTTGTTAGTCATATGTAGAAATGTTGAAGATTTATGAGGGTTTCCTTTTATATCCTGTGACTTTACTAAAGTTGTTATTTATGTTTAGTATTTTTAAATGAGTTTTTTGGATTGCCTAGGTATACCATAATGTCATCTGCAAACAGTGAGAGTTTTGTCTCTTCCTTCCCACTTCAAATCCCCTTCAATTTCTTTTTCTTGTCTTATTGCTGAAGCTAGCATTTATAATTCAATATTGAGCAGTAATGATGATATTGGGCATCCTTGTATCACCCCGATCTTATTGGGAATATCGTAAGTCTATCCCTGCTGTATATAATTCTTGTTGATGGTTTCCGATGGATACAGCTAATCATGCTAAGGAACAATCCATTTATTCCTACAATCAGTATTTTGTCAAAAGCTTTTTCAGCATCTATTGATAAAATCATATGATTTCTAATAGGTATGCTATTGATATAATTAATTTATAATTAATTATACTAATAGCTTTCCTAATATTGAACCAACCCTGCAATCCTGGCATAAATCCTAATTGATCATAATGTATTATCCTTTTGATAATTTGTTGAAATCATTTTGCTAAGATTTTATTTAAGATTTTTGCATTTATATTCATTAGGGAGATAGGTCTATAATTTTCTTTCTCTGTTTTATGTCTTCCTGGTTAGGTATCAGCACCATAATGGTGTTATAGAAAGAGTTATGCAGAGTTCCATCTTCATCTCTTTTTTCCAAAGAGTTTATATAGAATTAGAATCAAATGTTCCTTAAATGTATGATAGAATTCATTTGTGAATCCATCTGGCCCTGGAGATTTTTTCCTAGAGAGCTCAATGAAAGCCTGTTGAATTTCTTTTTCTGAGATAGGGTTATTTAGGTTTTTATTTAGGTTTTTAATTACTTCTTCATTTAACCTGGTTAACTTATATTATTGTAAATATTCATCATTTTCACTTAGATTATCAAATTTATTGGCATACAGTTGGGCAAAAGAATTCCAAATTATTATCAAATTCCTCCTCATTGGTGGTGAGTTTACCTTTTTCATTTATGATACAAGTAATTTGGTTTTCTTCATTTTTTAAAATAAATCTGACCAGAAGTTTATCAATTTTACTATTTTTGTTTAAAAAACTCTTGGTTTTATTTGTTAGTTCAATAGTTTTCTAACTTTTGATTTTATTAATTTTTTATTTAATTTTTTAAAATTTCTAACTTGGTATTTAATTGGGGGGTTTTAATTTGTTGTTTTACTAATTTTTAGTTGCATATTTAGTACATTGATTTCCCTTTCTCCAATTTATTCATATAAGCATCTAAAGATATATTATATCCCCTGATAGCCACCTTGAGCGTATCCCATAGGTTTTGCTGTGTTGTTTCATTATTGTCATTATCTAGAATGAAATGATTAATTCTTTCTGAAATTTGTTGTTTGATCCATTCTTTAAAATGAAGATTTTTTGGTTCTCAATTAGCTCTGGGTCTATATCTCCATGGTCCAATATTGCATATGATTTTTATTGCATTATGATCTGAGAAAGATGTATTCATTATTTCAGCCTTTCTGCAATTGATCATTAGGTTTTTGTATCCTAGTGCCATGTACTGCAGGAAGAAAAACAATATATTCCTTTCTATCCCCATTCAGGTTCCTCCATAGGTCTATCATATCTAGGTTTTCTAACAATCTATATACCTCTTACCTTCTAGTTTATTTTATGATTAGATTTATCTAAATCTGAGAGCAGGAAGTTGAGGTCTCCCACTAGTAGAGGTTTTTTTAAGTTGTTTTTTTCAAAGCAAATGGGGTTAAGTGGCTTGCCCAAGTCCATACAGCTAGATAATTATTAAGTGTCTGAGGTCGGATTTGAATTCAGGTACTCCTGACTCTAGGCCCAGTGCTCTATCCATTGAACCACCTAGCCACCCCCCCCACTAGTAGAGTTTTTCAGTCTATTTCTTCCTGTGGCTCTTTCAATTTCTCCTCTAAGTATTTGGATGCTATACCATTGGGTTTGTACATATTTATTATTGAAATTATTGTTTATGAAATTATTGTTTTTAGGGGGATATAGTTTCCTTCCTTATCTCTTTTAATGCTATCATTTCTTGAAGCTCCTTTGTCTGAGATAAGGATTGCTACCCCCTGCTTTTTTCACTTCAGCTGAAGCAAAATATATTTTGCTTCAACCTTTTACCTTTACTCTGTATGTATCTCTCTGCTTCAAATGAGTTACTTGTAAGCAGCATATTGTAGGATTCTGGTTTTTATTCCACTCTGCTATCCACTTACATTTTAAGGGAAAGTTCAACCCATTCACATTCAAATTTATAATCACTAACTCTTTATTGCCCTCCTTGCTATCTTCTCTCTGTTTGTATTTTCCCCCCTTCTTTCCCTTTAACAATGTTCTCCAGTATTTTGTTTCTGAATACCACCACCTTCAGTGTGTTTGCCCTCATTTATCAACCCCTCCCCTTTCTTTCCCCTTTCCCTTTTCCCCTTCTTCCTTCCCTTCCTTCTGTTAGTTACCCCTTTCCCCCCTCCCCTTTCCCCCTTTTAATACTTGAAAGGTAAGATAAGTTTCTTAACTTAACTGAGTATGTGTAAGTAAAATTTAAGCCAAGTCTGATGAGATGAAGTTTCAGGTAAAGTTTCCCCTTCTTCCCCTCTATTACAATAGTTCTTTTGTACCTCTTAATGTAATGAGATTTACACT
This sequence comes from Macrotis lagotis, assembly GCF_037893015.1. Taxonomy (NCBI): domain Eukaryota; kingdom Metazoa; phylum Chordata; class Mammalia; order Peramelemorphia; family Peramelidae; genus Macrotis; species Macrotis lagotis. Next base: position 675,989,306 of record NC_133658.1, read on the forward strand.
ATTCAGTCTTCTCTATCCTCCCATCTCCTTACTGTTCCCCTTTATAATGAGGTATTGTTTTTAAATTATTATATCTGAGTCACAGAAAAGTCATGAGTGTCCATCACATCTAGCTAAATATATTCTAACAGTTACAATTTTTTAGAGTTATTGAAGTCTTCCTCCAGAGTAGGGATATAGCCAGCTTCGTCTTATTGGATAATAGTCTCACAGATAAGTCATGAGTGTCCATCACTTCTGGCTAACTATATTCTCTCTAATAGAGTTACAATTCTGAAGAGTTATGAGAATCATTCCCCCCCAAGTGAGTATAGAGCCAGTTTCATCTTATTGGATAGCAGTTTTTTCTTACCTTTTTTAAACATTTTCCTATGTCTCTTGAACCTCCTGCTTAATGTCCAATTTTTTTATTTAGCTCTTTTCATCAGGAAATATTGGAAGATGCCCATTTCATTAAATGTCCATTTTTCCCCTGGAAGAGAAGGCTCATCTTTGATGGATAGTGGATTCTTGGCTGCATTTCAAGCTTCCTTGCTCTTCAGAATATCTCATTCCAGGCCCTTCAGTCCCTTAATGTTGATGAAGCCAGGTCCTGTGTAATCCTTACTGTGGCTCCTTGTCATTTAAATTGTTTCTTTTTAGCTGCTTGCAGGACTTTCTCTTTTATCTGATAGTTCTGGAATTTGATCACAACATTCCTTGGTGATTTCATTTTAGGATCTCTTCCTGCAAGGGATGGATGTATTCTTTCAATAATGATTTTTCCCTCTATTTCCATGATATCAGGACAGTTTTCCATCACTAAATCCTGTAATACTAGGCCCAGGCTGTTTTTCTTTTCAATGTTTTCAGGAAGGCCTATAATTCTCAGATTCTCCTTTCTTATACAATTCTCAAGGTCAGTGGTTTTGCTGATTAGGTATTTTACATTTTCTTCTATTTTTTTCACTTTTAGTTTTGTTTAATAGAATCTTGTTGTCTCATGAAGTCATTAGTTCCCACCAATCCCCTTCTTTTTATGAGAGAATGTTTTCATTTACCTTTTGCAACTCCTTTTCCTATTGGTAAATTCTATTTTTGAAGGAGTTTTCAATTTGCCCAAGTGTAGTTTTGAGAGAATTATTTTTTTTTTAATTTTCCCAAGTGAGGCTTTGGGAAAATTATTTTCTTTTAGAATTTGCCAAATTGTGGACCTGAGAGAATTATTCTAATTTTGCATTTGTACACTTGTATTTTCCAAGGATTTGTTTTCTTGTTGTGAGCTGTTAATTTTCTCTTGAGATTTTTTTTTTCCCAATTTTTCCAATTGATTTTTAAACTCCTTCCTGATTTCTTCAAGGAAGTCTTTTTGGACTGGAGACCAATTCATATTCTCCTCAAAAGTGCTAGATCTCTCTGGGTTGGAATCTATTTCTTCTAAGTAATTCTCCATGGGCCTCTTTGCTCTGGCCTTTCTTCATATTCCTAGGATCTTGTGTTGGGGGGGCCTGGGGGCTGGCTCTCAAGAGGTTAGCTTTTGAAAATCCTAGAGGCTTTGTTCACTTGGTTTATTAATTCCAATGGCTGGCCAGTAGGGGGCACTGGTTGCTTTCTCTGAGGTGTTTGAGGTCCTCAGCAGCAGGGTCTAAGGTGACCTTGAACAAAAGGGCTGGGCCCTGAGGTAGGGAGTTAATCTCTCTTTCAGTTGAGGGAATTCTGTTGCCCACATCTGAGACTGAGGGAGTGGCGAGGGGGCAACTTACCTTTCATTCTGGGAAAAGGGCTTTGCTGAAAGTATGGAACTCAGTTCCCTTGCCCAGCTGGTTCTTTTGCAGGTGTACTCTGAAACTCTCTGTGCTAGAACTCACCCTCCTGTTGCTTCTCTCCCCTGACCAACAATTCTGCTGCTAAAGTTGCTTTCTCTGACCCTTCACCCTCGGTCTCCTTGACTGAGGCCAGTGCTCTGGCTTCCCCAGACGCTGTCTATGCACTGATCATCTGATCTCCGCTCTCAGCTCACCCACAGTCCCCTGAGACAGACCTTGTTGGTAAGTATTCTTCTCCCAGATTCTCTTTACGCATTTTGTCAATCAAATTTCTGTTAAGAGGCTTCTTTCATGTGTTTTTCGAGGGGGGAATCAGGAGACTTTAGCACAGTGCCTATCTTCTCTCTACCATCTTGGCCAGAAGTCCCCTAGGATGAGATCTCACTCTCTTGAGATTCTGTGGCTGACCTTTCTGAGGGACAACTGACTTGAAGGCATCAATTTTCTTTCCCTTCCCAGAACACTGGAGAGGCAACTGTATTAGCGGTGATCCTGCCTTGAATGTTACAGGGCCCACCACTTGTGTCTAAACTACAGTAATATTTTTTTCCTTTCTATGGCTTACAATTCTTTTGGTTGTGAATAATATCATGAGCCAATCTAAAACATGCAAAAAGTAACAGTTTAAATTCTTTTTTGTTTGTTCCTCTAGGTTGCAGAATCTAAAGACTATACCAGAACTCTGTTGTGCCTCTGTATCTCTGTGTCTTGATTAGCTGATTCAGGTGTCTATTTGTCTCTGTTGTCATGATTGCCAGTTTAGTTACCTCTTTATATTTTGATCTGTGTTTTGTATTCTCCCTTCTCTCCCTCACTACCACAAAAAAAGGGATGTGAATGTTTTTAATTAATTTAATCTGGAAAAATTGCATTAATTATGCAGTTAGGTATTTTCCAATTTTATTATCAGTGTCTCAGGCCAGAAATGGTATTTATGTTCTTCTACAGCTGTAAAGACCACTGCATGTCTCCTAGAAGTTTCTGTAATTACTAAAAATAGAGGAATAAGAGATGTGGGATCTCTGAGAAGAAAATTCCTTTAGGCTTGGAAAAAATAGGGATTTCATAAAATAATATAATTAAAAGTAGAGTATATAGTTTTTCCATTATTATATGAAATTTAAAAAATTTAAGACTTAAAATTTTAAAGGTGTTTCCAAATATTCTATAGGTTTAAAAATATTGGAGGGAGGGGAATGTGAATGATGAAAGTTTAGAATAATGGAGTAAGTTTAGTGTCTAGAAATTTCCCTGTGAGAAAAAAGGAACCAAAATATAGGTGACCACATGTTCAAACTTCTTTCTGCTTTATAGTGACACAAATACCTCTTGTGCAAAAATTAGACAAAATAATTGAAATTATAAATTGAACTGTATTATTTGAGAAATAGATTTAGGTAAAAAAAAATTAGGCTTTAACAGAAAAACTTAAATTTTTGAAAGGAAGAATTTTTTTTACTTTTTTTTGCTTAACACAATTCCATGTGAAAAATAAGTATCTATCTGCAAGCTATTCTTTTAATAATAATAATAATAATAAGTTATTATTTTATTTTATTTTTAGTTTTTTTTGTTGTTGTTGTTTTTGCAAGGCAATGGGATTAAGTGACTTGCCCAAGACCACACAGCTAGGTAATTATAAAGTGTCTGAGGCCAGATTTCAAGTCAGGTACTCCTGACTCCAGGGTTGGTACTCTATCCACTGCACCACCTAGCCACCCCACACAAGGTATTCTTGTTACATTTTACCATTTGTGATAAAAGTCTTTGGGACTATAATTGATTTTATCTTGATGTTTGGATTCAGGTAAATTCTCTGATGATCATTAAGTCAGGTCCACCATTCCAGAGAAATTCCATTAACCACTCAGAGAATTTGGTCATAAATTGTTACAAGTGGAGGTCAGAGGGGAAAATCTGAAGGAATTTGGTCTCAGCCCAGGACAGGATCCCTCTGCCTGTGTTTCCCTTTTATGCTCCTCTGAAAAGGAATGTTTCCTACCTGCTTATTTGCTGAATCTGACTTTGAAATGGTACTGTTACTGGAAAATTGGTAGTCAGCTGTGACTCTTATCGTAAACCAAATATAGCTAGTGATGTTTCAGTCTGATATATATATATATATATATATATATATATATATATATATATACACACACACACACACACACACACACACATCCACACACACACATTAATTCACCAAAGGATATGTTGATGGCATAATAATGTCTCAGCTTTTCTCTTTTGGTAAATCCCCCCCCAGTAGAGCAATTAGTCAGTAGAGACAAAGATACAAACACATTATGCCCTTCTAGGATTCCTCTTGATACATTAAAAAACCCTGGATTGGGGAACTGTTACAAGATGTTGGATATACTTATTCAATTACCAACTGATAATCTTTGTTGGGATCATGAAACACAGTTTTTATTGTCTACATTTCCTATATTGCTTTTCTTCACCAGGTCCTTCCCCTAGGTGGGGCTATAGTTTATTTATTTTTTACCCCTACCCTTATCACATTCCTAATCATTTTTCTTTTACTGTGTTTGGTCCTGATTGATTAATATTTTTGTAAGATATATTTCCTAAAGATTAGAAGCAGTGCCTCTCCAAATAGTGACCTTAACTGGATGACTTCTCTACAACTCTGGCACAGTAACTCTTGGTATGTTGAGTCAGGCGATTTATGAATACTCCTTGACTCCCCGTAAAATGGGACCTGCTAGATAGAAACAGTTCTATATCCCCCTTTCATCTGGAAGTAGCTTCAGAAGAAGAGACCTATGGTCATAAATTGTTTGAGTGGGGAATGAAGTAGAGAAAATGCTAAAAGAAATAATTTCTAAAATTAATAATTTCTATAATTAATTCTATAATTGAACCCTCTACACTGACCTCCACCCATCCATTTGTCCAAGCTGTCAAGGACTCCCAGTAAATTTTGTGCCCCCAGACACAAAAAAGCCCTTATCAACAAAACAATGGATTCCTGCCAAAACCTAAAAGTATTAAGTTTTTAACCTACCACCCTTCATCTACTTTTCCCTAATTACCTCTTCTCTGCTCTCTGAAACACTGCCACCCATCATCATATACCTAATTACCTCATCTTCCTGCCCCTTTAAAAGAATCACTCACTTCTCATTTGAGTTGCTTGTCTTCAGGTCAAGCTAGCCCATTCTTGGGGAGTATGATTTCCCCTAAGTAACCTCTCATGTTCTGTATTGTGAGTATGCAATATATGCTGCTGCTTGCAAATAACTTTCAGTTCCCACTGTGAAACACAAATGAAGTTCTTACAGAAGGTACTCCAGATCTTCTGTAGAATTTCTTTCTCATTGTAATAATATAAAAATATTGTTACATCCAATAAGCCAATAATAAAAAAATTGGAAGTACTATCTACATTACCAAATTGGAGAAACAGTTACATCTGAATCACACAGCTAGGGAAACCCAGTTCAGCCTCCAGTATTCTGATGGAAGGTCCCAGACAATGCATCTATTTTAAAGATGAGATTCCAAAGAGTGAAAGGGAAAAACCCCTTTTTATCCTTCTTCAAATTAAAAAGGTTTTTACTCAAGTAAAAAGAATACAGACCACTTCTTTGTTTATTGAGGATGGATTGGGTAACTGGGAGCATCATCAGTTGTTCCTAGGAACAACGATACCAGATAACATGTGTGGGAATGCATGTAGTTACAGATGTTCTCTGTCAAAGATGACAGCTTATATAACAAAATCATGGAGTGACTGTGAAGTGGTCATGAAGTGTTCATATCAAGTAGAAAGACTTAAGCCTATATCCATGGTAAGTAAAGAACTTTACCAATTATAATTGCCATTTCATGCTCCTATGCTTTTCCTTACTGTTTATCCTCTCATGGTGGCTTCTGTTATCCTTTCTTTTCATTAGCTTCTGCTAAACACAGAAATACTTAAATAAAAATTTTTGTCCCTAAGGGAAAAAATAATTCACAATTTGACAGCAGTCACTGTAAAGGAACAGAGGATTTGGAGAATAACATTTCAGAAAGCAAAGGAGTTTGGAATACAAGCAAGGAAACCCAGCAAAACTGAGTATAGTCCTATGGTGAGGAATGGCCATTTTTAAAAAATTAAAACTTTCAGGTACTCCTCATGAAAAAAAAAATCTCTGATCTGAACTTTTTAAAAATTACATACAAACACTAGACTTCAGAGACAAAATGAAAAACAAATCATGAAAAACTTAATAAGGTTAAAATTTTCATATTTTCAAATGGAAAATTTGAACCCAAGAACTTTATTATCATTATGGCAGTTAGGAGTCTACTTAGACAGAAGGCATGAGTATGAGTCTTTTATATGGGATGACCACAAAAGAAATGAATGAAACGGTGAGAAAGAGAATGTCCTGGAAGAAGGGGGAAAGAGGAAGAAGAATAGGGATATTTATTTTGAATGAAGCAAGGGAGAGTTTTTACAATGAAGGGGAAAATAAAGGAGGAGGAGGGAAAACACTTGGATTTAATTCTCATGTGAACAAAGAAAAAAGACTAATTATAGAGAAAGAATAAAGGCTATATACTCACACTCAATAGGGAAGAAGGAGGGGGAGTGGTACAGGAGAAAGTAAGGAGTGATGAGAGAGAGGACAGATGAATGGAAGTAATAGTCAGAAGCAAAATAAACTTTTTTTGGAAGGCAAATGGGGTTAAATGGCTTGCCCAAGGCCATACAGCTAGGTAATTATTAAGTGTCTGAGGCGGATTTGAACTCAGTTAACCCTGACTCCAGGGCTGGTGCTCTATCACCAAAATAAACTTTTGAGGAGGGATTGCACAAAGAAAGACAGGAAGGATAAAGAGAAGAAAATAGGTTCAAAGGAAATACACTTAGCAATCATAAATGTCAATGTGAATGAAATAAACTTCTCCATAGGATGGAAGCTGATAACAGAATGGATTATAATTCAGAATGCATCAACATGTTACTTACAAGAAATGAACATGAAACAGAAAGATGTACAAAAAGTTAAAATAAGTGACTGAAGCATCAATTATTCTTTAATTGAAGTAAAAAATTTTAAAAAACTGAGATAGGAAGTGATCTCAAGCAAAGCAATATTAAAAATATACCTTATTAAAGAGAATTATTCAAACTACATTTTGATTAAAAGTACCTTAGATGATGAAATAACATCATTATTTAACATATGTGCACAAAATTGTACAGTATCCAAATTCTTAAAGCAAAAGGTAAATAACTTACAGGAAGGAATAGATATTACAACTACACTAGTGAGAGAATCTCAATTTATCCTCTCAAATTCAGATAAATTTAACCATGAAATAAATAAGAAAGAGGTTAAGGAGATGAATACATTTTTTTAAAAAGTTAGATATGTTAGACCACTAGAGAAAATTGAATGAGAATTTTCAGCTATATAAGACATGGTCATGAAAATTGACCATGTAATAGACTAAAGCAAACTCAGAAAATGCAGAAAAACAGAAATATTGAATGCAACTACTTTAGATCATTTTCCAATGAGAATTGCATTCAATAAAGAGCCATAGAAGAATATACTAATAATTCCTTATAAACTAAATACTCTAATGGAGTATAGAATATAGGTAAAGATTACAGAATTTGTAATTAGAAAGATTCAATGAGTTAAAATCTGACCTTGGACACTTGCTGTATGATCCTAGACAAGTCATTGAATCCTGTTTGCCTCAGTGTTTCATCTGTAAAATGAGCTGGAGCAAAAAAATGGTAAATAAATCCAGTATCTTTGCTAAAAAAACCACAAAATGGGGTCATGAAGAGTTGGATATAACTAAAATTAACTAGCAGCAACAAAATCTAATCTTAAAGAATGAGAGTTCAAAGAACAAATCAAAGAAATAATCAATAATTTCCATTAGAGGGGCAGCTAGGTGGGGCAGTGGATAGAGCACCAGCCCAGGAGTCAGGAATACCTGAGTTCAAATCGTACCTCAGACACTTAACAATTACTTAGCTTTGTGGCTTGGGCAAGCCACTTAACCCCAGCTGACTTACAAAAACCTAGAAAAAAATTTTCTATTAGAAATTATGAGAACAATAAGGCAACATATGAAAATTTGTGAAGTGGAGCCTGAGCAGTATTCAGCAGAAAAGTTATGTCTCTTAAATGTCTATATATCAATAAAAGAGAGAAAAAGCAGGTAAATGAATTGTATGTTCAAATTTTTAAAAATATAGAAAAATAACAAATTTTAAATCCTCAGCTAATTACAAAATGAAAATTTTAGACATCAAATGAAAGATTAATAATATTAAAAGTAAAAAACTTAAACTACTAAATAAAAAATAGAAACTGGTTTTATAGGGACAAAACAATAAATAAAAGCAAGCCACTGGTTAGTTTGATGAAATGAAAAGAAAGAAGAAAATCAAATTAGCATATCAAAACTGATTTAAGAATGGGAGGGGGGGTGGTTTGAACTTAAAAAAGAATTCCCCTAGAATAACAATATATAGGGAAACAAATATTTGTGATTCTAATCTGGTATCCCCTTCATTTCTCTGAACAGAGCAGACAGGAAAGCTTCTAGGCCTAATCTCTTATTTCTCCTCCTAATAGGAATCAGAGTTTCCAGGAGAGAAGAGGAAACTCTAGTCTTAACTATTCTTGCCTCCTGCAAGTCATTTCTACTTTTGTAATGTCTCTACCCTCTTTCTGTTCACACCTTGGTGCAGGTGTTCATATGTAGACTATTTTCAAAACCTTCTGATTGATCTCCCATCCCAAGTCTCTCCTCATTTCAATCTTTTCTCCACTTGGTTATGAAAATTATTTTCCTAAAGCACTGATTTAATTATGTCACTCCCCTTACTTTATATACTCCAAAGGTTCTCTATAACCCCCAAGACCAAATATAAAAACATCCTATTTGTAATACAAAAATCTTTCATAATCAGTTCTCTGTCTATCTTTCCAGTATGGTTACATACATTCCTTTATAGAAATTCTACAATCCAGATAATACAGTTTCTAAATCTATGCATATTTTTTTGGCTGTCTTCCATGTCTGGAATGCTCTCCCCTTTCATCCTTACTTCCTGGCTTCTTTTGTTTTCTGCAGTTTTCAGTCCAAATTTCAGCTTCAAGAGTCTTTCCTGTCTCTCCCCCCTTAATTTTAATGCCTTCCTTCTAATTGACTCTATCTTTTTTCTTCTTTTCCCTTTGACTCTGAAGTCTATTGTTTTTAGAAGTTTAAGCTATTAATTGTATCACAAAAAAGGATCACAAATTGTAGTTTAATAATTTAATAGTTTTATACCCAAATAACTTCAAGTTACAAAAAATTTTCAGATAAATATTAAGGTTATGTGTCTTACTTCCTTTGTGCCAATGAACTCATTTAAGCTACTTTCCAAATCATATGGAATAAGAAAAAGACAAGATGATAAATCATTAAATATGCAATAAATAGACTTGGAGGGTAGTAATGATAATAAAGTTCAAATTTTATTACACAAAAATAATAATAACCATGATAAATCAGCACAAATTTAGAAGACATCATATTTGGTACATTTTATTAACAACATTAATATAACAACACATTTCTGTGTCAGAATCAATACTTGATGTAAGCAATATCAATTACAATCTATTTAATAATGGAACAACTATTAGAGAGATAAATTAAATAACATCATTTAATAAAAGACAACTAAATCAATCTAATATGAAAGATTTAGAACTGAAGTTATTTTAAATGGTACACATTATAACTACCTCAATTGACAGATCAGAAACTATGTCACAAAGATAGCAATTTATATGAATATGATTATTATATAATTAGAAATAAATGGGGTGGCTAGGTGGCACAGTGGATAGAGCACCAGCCCTGAAGTCAGGAATACCTGAGTTCAAATCCAACCTCAAACACAATAATTACCTAGCTGTGTGACCTTGGGCAATCCACTTAACTCCATTTGCCTTGCAAAAACCTAATAAATAAAAGAAATGAAATATTCAAATCATTTCTTTATTGGTTATCAATATCTGAAACTATTAAAATCATCTGAGACTATTATTTTATATATTTGATATAAAGATAAGATTGTTCAATATTTTCTCATAATTGTCATATTCTGGATTCCTACTTTCTAATATTAATGATTCTCCCAGTCTATCCATTATTGATCAGTCTAGCTCCAGTCCAAAACATGGCCCTTACAAATATATTGAATTAATTACCTTTTGTATTAATTAAAGAAATATATCCATTCCTTTAAGTAAATAATAATCTATAACTATAAGATATTAGGGTATTTAAAATTGATATTTTATTTTATTTTATTCTAATAATATGCTAAGACTGTATTTCAATATTCATTCATTTGAAAATTTATAAGGCACACATTTTTCTACCTCCTTTCTATCCTTCCTCCTTCACTATGGTGACAACTAGTCTTGTAAAAGTTGTTCATTTATATTTGTATTTAACATAGTTACCTATTAATAACTTTGTGTAAGAGGAATTAGGACTAAGAATTTAAAAAAATCAAGAGATGGCAAGGAAAAACACAAGAGAAGTTTTAAAAAAAAAGTGAACATAGTATACATTCAGATTCCATGGTGGGGTTTTTCCCACTTTGGATGTGGACATTATTGTCCATAACAGGTCTCTTAGAGTTGTCCTTGATCTCTGAAATGCTGAGTGGAGCTGCATCCACCATAGCTGATAAACTCACAACATTGTTATTAATGTATATAATGTTCTCTTGGCTCTGCTCTCTTTGCCCAGCATTAGTTCATATAATTCTTAACATGCTTTGCATGTTAACCACTCATGATTTCTTATAGAGCAATAGTACTCTAGAACATTCCTTTACCATAGCTTGTTCAGTCATTCCCCATTTGATAGACATTCCCTTAATGTCCAATTCTTTGACATTACAAAAATATAAATATTTTGAACCATGTAAGACTTTTCCCAGTTTTAATGATTTCTTTTGAATATAGATCTGGTATTAATAATACCTGTTCTTTGGGCATATTTCCAGATTGCTAAGAGAGAATTTTTTAAAAGTCAGTGCCTAATACAGTCTCTTCCTAGTACAATGAAAACAAGATAAAAAATTGACAAGGATAGAACTTTGGAGAGAAAGATGGATCTTTGGGTAAAAATTGTTTTGATCTAGAAAAAACATTTTTGAGTATAATTCCTTATCAGTATAGTACATTATTTCTTGACATCTTTATTCATAGGAGTCTAAAATGATCTCCAACAAACTGAGAGAATATCCTGTATTCACACTGTATCATGGAAAACATGTGTCTTTGAAAAAATCTCTACTCTTCATTATTCCCAGTATATTCCTGATACCTTTCTGTCCTCATTTCTCTACTGTCCTTTTCTTTTTTCTCATGTTACATATAAACTGAAACTGTCTACATGATGCCAAATTCCTGAGACTGATTTTTCTCACTGAATTGAGCAATTCTTTGGCATCATATAGCAACAGCGTGGGTTACACAAACACATCCCTCTCTAACATTCACACTCCTCTCAATCACCCTTTCTGACATACTCATACTGAAAACATGCATTTTGAAATACACAAAAATGAGGCACTGTGATGTGTTAGAGAGTACTGGTCTTAGACCGAGGGAAGTTTAGATCCTTCTTTTAACACATACTATATGGGCAGAGGCAAATTCTTTGAGGTCACTGATCTTTAGTTTTCTCATCTGGTTAATGGGAATAATGTTAGTGAAACCCACCTCACAGAGTTGTTGTAATATGATTCAAGTGCTTGGCATAAATCTTCATAGACATATATATATATATATGTATATATATACATACATATATAAATACATATATATTAATATATTTATATAAACATATAGCAGATGTATTGTGCACACATGTGTACATATACATATAATATGAGATGATGGTATCTTATTTTTCTGCACACAAAATCTGTTAAAAATCATGCACATGGACAATCTGGAACACTACATGGAATTTTATAATCTCTCAAGAAAAAAATTGCTTAGAGGGCAATGAAAAGACAAAAACTGATCACAAATAGTTTGATTATTTGCATAATGATGAAATAAAATATCATTTATGATCATAAATCGATATGTTCATAAAAAGGTGGGCAAGTCACATAATAATTGTTTATATTTAGAGAGTGCTTTGAGAATTTTCAAAACAGTTCATTTATATTATTTCAAATGATCCTTACCATGGTTCTCTATATCAGACATTGCTTTTGGCTACATACTATAGATGAGGAAAATGAGGCTTAGAAAAGGTGCAACTTTCCCAGGATCCCACAGTTCATAAGTATCCTTTGTAAGATTCAAAAATAGCCATGTTAACTACAAATTGAGTATTTCACTTTTCCATGGTTATTGGGCAGTCTGAGTATTAAAAGTATTGAGTTCTAAAGGAAGACTCCCAATAATGTAAGTCTTACCTAGAGAATTTATAGAAAGGTATGGATAAGAAATGGAGAGGTCGAGAAAGTACCCTCATTTGAGCATCTGCTGAAATCTGTTGTGAAATCTCAGCAAACCACATTGAATTAAATAACAAGAAAAATGTATGAAAAATGGAAAGGAATCTGTCTTCCTTAGCTTGCAATACTAATAATAGAATCATGAGATAAGTTTCCTCCACTGCATGTATGAGCATCAAGGAATATTTTTGTGGTCATTTGGCTAATACATTAGATTTTTAATATGTTGAGTTTGAGATCCAAATCAATATGTTCAAAAGGCAACTGCTGATATGAAGTCAAGAGAAAGATTAAGGATAGCTATACAGATCTTAGAATTATCTGCAAAGAGCTGAAAATTGAACAGGACCATGAGAATGGAATTTAAACTGTGGGAATAGTAGTAAGAGTCAGGCAATTGGGAGAAACTGTAGTCAGGAATACTCCTCTTCCTGAATCTCTTTTAGTCTCAAATACATATCAGCTGTGTGATTTAGGCAAGCCACTGAACTCTGCCTCAGTTTCCTCATCTGTAAAATGAGCTGGAGAAAGAAATGGCAAACTACTTTAGTACCTTTACCAACAAAACCAAAAATGGGTCACAAAGAGACAGACATGACTGAAAAATGATTACAAATGCAAAAGATAATAAGAAGCTTATATAAAGTTTCAATTAGATTTATACAAGCTGGTATTGTTGAATAAGGCAGATTCACACAATATTAGGAGAAATTTAGCATATTTAATTTGGTAGATAGATAGAGAACCAGAGTTGAGGAGGGAAGTGTCAGAATAATACACGTTGACTGGAAAGATTACTTTTTGATTGTTGCACAAATGAATTGAAACATCAAAAAGGAGTGAATCAATAAACATTTATGAAGCACTAATTATTTGTCAGACATCACATTAGTCCCTAGAGATACAAAGTAAGGCCCCTGTCTCCCAAGAATTCACATTCCAATGGATTTATAAATGAATATGCAATGTAAGTGAAAGGTATTCAATGAGGGAAGGCACTATCTGTGAGTGATAGGACCAGAAAGGTGTCATCAGAAAGCAGAAACTGAGCTACTGAGCTATCTTAAGTGCAACCAGCAAAATCATGGGATGAAGGTAAGGAGATAGAGCATTTAAAGATGGGGAATAATCAATAAAAAGGCACAGTGGAGATTAAGGAAGTATTATGTGTGAGGAAGAACAAATACGTCAATGTGACTCAATTGTAGTACATGTGGAAGAAAGGAAAAGGTACGAAAGCCATAAAACTTGAATTGTCAGACTGTGAAGAATTTTAAAGTGAACAGAGTATTTCATGATTGACTTTTGGAATAATAAGGAGCCCTGGAGTTAAAAGAGTAAGAAGAGTGATCCGATCAGATCTATAAATTAGAAAAATCACCATGTTAGTTGAGTGGAGGATAAATTAGAGTGGGGAATGACTGAAGGAATAGAAATAAACTAGAATGCTATAGCAATAAGAAGTATGAGTGGAATTGTGAGTGTATGAGTAGAGGGGAGGGCACTTACATAAGAGATATAAAAGTAGAAAAAAGCAAGTTTGGCATTGTATGGAATATACAGAATGAGTGCAAGTGAAGACTTGAGTGTACCACTGAAATTATGAACTAGATAATGAAGAAGATGAGTGTGCCTTCCATATTAATTAGAGTCAGGAAGAAAGGAGGGGCTATTGTTCCATATCTTTTCTCCCTTTAGTGGATACATAAACCTCTAATATCTTTTGTCTTCTTATTTCTTCACAGTATGACTTCTGATCACATCATTCTCTAAAGTCATAAACCATTTCTGAGTAGGCATATATAATGACCTCTTTTCAATCTTCATTATTCCTGAACTATATAGTTTTTGACAGTGTTGATCACCCTCTTCTACTTGATACTTTTGTTCAAGGTTTCTGTGAAACTATCTCTTACTTTTCCTACTTTTCTGATCACTTCTTCCTCCAAGGGTCCTTTTTTATTCTAGCTCTATTCTATTACCCTTGGTGATGTTATCAACTCCCATGAATTTCATGACCATTTCTATATCAATGATCCTCAAATAATGTTATATAACCCTAATCTCTCTCCTAACTGCCAGACTTGCATCTCCAGCTGCTTATTAGACATCTTAAATTGGATGTCTTATAGTCAACTCAAACTTCAATTCAAGCTGTCTATTAAACATCACATACTATGGACTAGAGTGAGTCATTGCATCCTTCACAATTAGATTGTCTAAGTAAAGAGAATTTTTGAGGGGTATAGAAGCTGAAAAAGTTCACATCTCATGATCATAATCCTTTCAGTAAAGTAAGGAATTTCATCTGTTGATATAGAAGGGATTAGGGAAGTACTGAGAATTTGAGGAGAGAGAGTATATTGAGCATCTACTAAGAGGGAGTCCATTAGAGATGACCAAGAAAAGTTATTCATGTAATAGTGATTTGAAATAGTGCTGTAATTTGTGATGGACTCTGAATAAGAAGTTTTATGTTTTTCTCAACAGCATGGGGTCCTGGGAAATATGAGTGGAAATAATGGGTTAAGAAATATACAAGAATGGGAATTAGTGGGGAAGAAATACTAGGATGTTGAGGGAAACATGGGATTTTAGTAAAAGATAATACAGATCCGACAATCATAAAAGACTGGGAGGCAGGATGATATAGAGGCTAGAAGAAAAGTTTTAGAGGAAAGAGGTCTATACTATACTATACTATATACTATACAATACCATTCTATACTGCCATATTATGCCATTCCATACCATACCATGCCATACCATACCATACCATACCATACCATACCATACCATACCATACCATACCATACCATACTATACTATACTATACTATACTATACTATACTATACTATACTATACTATGCTATACTATTATACTATACTTACTACTCCTGACATTTACAATGTATGTAGCCATATCATTTAAAATCTCTCCAACAACTGCAGCAATAACAGAAGATGATATGGAAAGTCCCTAAAGTAGAAACTCAAGTATGTATCAAATAGGCTATCTAAGATTCTGATAATGCCAGTTTTGCCAGGAAAATATAAATTTCTATCTGTACCAAGAGCCAAACTGGTATTTCCATTTCTCTTACCAGGGATTCACATTTTTCAGATACCAAAATATTTCACAAAATGCTCCTGAGATTTCATTGATTCTTGTGAGTGCTCCTGCCACATTTCAGTAATAATTTTTTTTCAGTTCTGACCAAAACCATTTATGAACTTAGGGCCAACCTTTGAATATTGAGTTTCTTGGAGCTTAATACGATTCTGCAGACAAAAATATATACATTCTTGGACCTTAACTTGAAGGTTTTTCTAGTGTGAATCAAATTACTTCAAATTACTAACATCTAGGTGAGGCAGAGAAAGATTTCTGGACTTGGGAGAAAGGAAGAGCCAAGTTCAAAACCTTCCTCAAGCACTACATACCTTTTAACCTCTGCTTTATCATCTATAAAATATGGATAATATGAGCATTTTCCTTATGGTGCTGTTGGTAGGATCAGATACCATAGGTAAGTGTATTACAAACCTTAAAATGCTAGTCTTATAATCATTATTAATAGTTTTTTAAAAGAAACTCTACAATAGGTTTAAGCATCAGAGAATGACTCAGAAGTGATTTCACTTAAATTGAAAAAATCCTATTAGCTAGTCACTTGCAGTTTCAAATGCTTACAAAAAGAGACATTTCCTAATAAGCAGTCAATATATTTGAACAAATAGTTCCCAGAAGAATTCAAACAATGTTAACTTACTTTATTTGTCCAAATTATTCAGTTACAATCCACAAATCCAAATACCTAGGGAAAACAGAGGCAAGAGTTATATGGGATGTACCGATCAACAGAATAATATGACATCGATGGTTGCAATCTGCAATTTCCAATTGATGATCTTACTACATCAGTGAGATCACAGATACATCTTATTTTCAAAGGGGAAAAGTTTTCATGAACTAATAAATAATGATGTATATAATTAAATTAACATAAAATAATGAAACATTTCACAAAATTCCTATTATTTAAAAATAGAACCAAATTATTTTTAGAGACAAGTAAATGAAAATATATGTACTTGCTATATGTCTCTTCTATATGACAATCTGCTCCCTTTGGCCAAATATGCATTTGTATCTAAACACACACATTAATATCTATATCTTACATATATATGTATATTATATATATATTAGAAATAAATTGAAAGAAAAGTTTATACAGTTCTGGTTATTCTAATGTACTGTTACTTCACTTATTTCCTTGACATAGCTGTCATTTTATGTCATCATAGTATTCCATTCTAATAATATAATATATTCATTGTTTGGACATATCTGTTCTTTGGATGTAGTATTTATTTTCGATATTTCAAATAAATATAGGAAATAAATACTACATAGAGCTAATACTATTTATAATAGGATCTTTTATCAGACCTGTTACATTTTTATTTTTTTAAGTACTAAAAACTAAATTGCTTGGGGCAAAGTTATAATCGTTTGAAAAAAAATCTTATTGTATATTGTCATATTACTCCCAAAAAAGTTTGCAACAATTGTAATTATGCCAATCATCATGTAATTTAGTGTCTGTGTCTTCATTATATCCCTAGGATCAAAGCTTATTCTTTTTTTGCTATTTTTGCCATTTCAGCAGGTATAAATTGTCATATTTTGATTGTCATAATTTTCATTTCTCTGTTAGGGATTTTGAGTATTTTTCAAATAGTTATTGTTTATATTCCCTATAAAGAATATATGTTGGGGTGGCTAGGTGGCATAATTCCTTTGTAAGCAAAGATTCCATCTTACTTTTGTACTTTTTCTATAGCCCCCAGAATTGTTCTAGATACAAAGTATATATAAATCCTTACGAATTCATTACATTCAATTAAACAATTATACACTATGTACTATAAATTATCTTAGAAGATAGGATTACAAATATACAAAGAAAAAGGAAACAATGTCCACAAGAACTTACAAGCAATATATATTTATTGCTCATATATATGTTGATTTAGAGATAATGGTACATCCAGATGACTGCATCCAGAAGGTAGTGATTAATAAAATACTGAATTTTTGTAGAGAGTCAGAGCCATTTTCACAGAGATAATAATTTAGGATCATAAATAGATATAGATTTGGAAGGGATATTAATTATTATCTGATACATTCAGTGTATCAGTATGAGAGCTATCCATCAGACATATGAATTGACAAATAATCTGTGGAAAAAGCAATAGATAGAGAGCAGTGTGAGGTGCAGAATGGATAATTTTCATTATATTAAATTAAAAATGGATTGTACAAATAAATGTAGCCAAAATCAGAAGGAAAGCAGAATATTGGGGAAAATATTTATTAGATTGTCAGATAAAGTCTCATTTCTCAAATATATAAAAATCTTTGTCAAATCTATAAAAATATGAGTCATTGCTCAACTGATAAATCATCAAAGGATATGAATAGGCAGTTTTCCAATAAAGAAATCAAAGCAATATAGTCGGATGAAAAAATGCTCTAAATCATTATTGATCAGAGAGATGCAAATTACAAACAACCTTGAGATATGATTTTCCATCTATCAGATTGCCCAAAATTATTGATGGGGAAAGTGGCAAATGTACAGGGCATATGGAAAAATTGGGACACTAATTCACTACTGTGGAACTGTAAATTGACCCAACCCTTTTGGAGAGTAATCTGGAATTTTGCCCAAAGCATTATTAAACTGGCTATACCCTTTGACCCAATAATACTTGGTCTGTTTCCAAAGATGATTAAAGAAAAAGGAAAAGAACTTTTAAAAAGTTGTGGTATATGATTATGATGGAATACTGCTATGCTAAAATTCAATTATAATAGAATAACATGGATAGCTCTTTGCATGAAATAATGAAGAGAGTAAAGAGCAGAACCAAATGTAAATTGTATACAGTAACAACCAGTATTGTTTTAAGACCAACTTTGAGTGACTAAAGTATTTGTGACTAAATTTATTTGTCTATTATAAAGAGTTTTTTTTACAGTAGGTGCTTAAGTTTACTGATACATAAAAAGTAAAAACAAACATAATTAGTTGGAAACAACAGCCTTCAAACTTTTCATATTCATCTTGTTTTTCATGTACTTCAAATTTATACTGAATGCCTTTTTCTTCTTGGACACCAGAAAGAACACCAGAATATTCTGGGAGAAGTTTATATTTCTTTGGATCAATTTCTGGAAAAAATGTGTCACTCTCAAATTCTTTTTGTTTTTTAGGTTTTTTCCAAGGCAAACGGGGTTAAGTAGCTTGCCCAAGGCCACACAGCTAGGTAATTATTAAGTGTCTGAGACCAGATTTGAACCCAGGTACTCCTGACTCCAGGGCCGGTGCTTTATCCACTACGCCACCTAGCCGCCCCACACTCTCAAATTCTTGCAAAATTCTTGTCACAATAAGTCGCTGATGAATAGGTTTCTTCATCACTTCCTCATAAACACATCTGCCTCCAACTACCCAAATCATGTCCACTTTATCTGCGAGTTCTGGAAGTTCGAGAAGGTCTAATGCATCATCCAGACTTGGCAAGATAATGAGCTCCAGGAGGAGGTTTCTTCAGTTCTATGCTGAGAACTAAATTAATCCTGTCTTTTAAGGGTCGATTCTTCTCAGGAATAGAGAACCAGGTCTTCTTTTCCATTATCAACAGATTCTGTTTACCTTCTACTAAAGAGCTTGTAGTCATTTTCTAGAACTACTTGAATTCATTCCTGAGCAGGAGCCAGGGCAGGTCCCCGTCCTTCCCGATGTCCATGTTCTAGGACTCGGCTATTATGCAGTTGATCGAAGGGACCATGTCTGTGGGCAGCCCATTTCTAAAAAGACCAATTGGGCAGCTACTCTTTCTCGCTCACCCTGGGAAGAACCAAGAAATCTGCCCCAGGTGCTGATCTGAGGAAATGGGCGTGGGCCCACCGGGGCCTGTCCCTATCTTTTTTCTTTTTTGGTAAGGCAATGGGGTTAAGTGGCTTGCCCAAGGCCACACAGCTAGGTAATTATTAAGTGCCTGAGACCCAATTTGAACTCAGGTACTCCTGACTCCAGATTAACTAGAGTTAATACTCAGATTAACTACAAAGGACTTTGAAGGAAGATGCTATTTGCATCAAGAGAAAGAACTGATTAATAGAAGTATGTATAGAATAGTTTTACATATACATACAGAGGACATATATCTATATCCGGTGAGGTCTAAAATATAACCATCCCAGAATCCCAAAAGATAAAGATCATGGGAGTAGAGGAAGTTGATAGATGAATTCTGCAGAAATTTCAATAGATATTATTTCCACAATGAGCTGTAAGTAGTATTACAAAATTTTTACTACTGGCTTTCCTATCTAAAGGAGCTGTCAGTTGAAGATTGCCTCTGTTGATATCCAAGCCTATGCCTGACCCCTATCATCTCTTTTTACACATGACAGAAGTAGCAAAAATATAATGGTGTCCCCGTGAAACTAGGTCTTCAAAGAGTCTGATACATTTCTTTCATTTCTTCCCTGTCAAGAATATCATGCAAATAACTCTATATCCCCCTTTCCCCTTTTTAATCATTCAACTAAAATTCTTCATATAGTAACTTTTTCTAATATTTCCTTATTTTTTACTTCTTCCTCTATTTCTTTAATGAAAATGTTTTCTAAAATTTTCTTTCCATTATGAGCCAAAAAAAAGCTACCCCTCATAATCTCAGAATGGTGCCTTTGAATATTGTGAGATTAAGTGATTTGTCCATAGACATATAGCCAGTATGTATCAGGACAGGATCCGAAGCTAAGTCCTCCAAATCCAATTCTACTTCCCACTCCACTTCACCAAGTTGTCTCTCAAACTACATCATGGAATGGCCTCATATAGTATGTGATTTTATTTCTGTAGGGCATTTCCAGAGAGTAAATTCTTATATTTATACAAATTGACATCTATTTAAGAGAATTTCTTATGGGATTAAAAAAATTTAAGTTAGTAGGACAGATAGGTGGCATAATGGATAGAGCACTAGTCTTGTAGGCCTCAGACACTTAATTCTTTTTTTTTTTAGTTTTTTGCAAGGCAATGGGGTTAAGTGGCTTGCCCAAGGCCATACAGCTAGGTAATTATTAAGTGTCTGAGGTGGGATTTGCACTCAGGGACTCGACTCCAGGGCCGGTGCTCTATCCACTGAGCCACCTAGCCGCCCCAGACACTTAATTCTTGTTTAGTTGTGTGACCTTGGACAAGTCATTTAGCCCCATTACCTTGCAAAACCAAAAAAAAAAGTGATTGGATGAGAATTGATGTGTCATGTTTGATGTGCCAGGTTTGATTGTAGGGCTTGAATAATTTCCACTCTGCCTTGCTGCTTTTGTCAACCTAATCCTAGCAAGATAATTGTGACAAAGAAAAAAAGCATTCATTTTGTAGCAAAATTAATCAGAATAAGACATCGGTGACATAAATCTCCACAGCTCTTAAAAGCATTATGTCTTGCCTCACAATAACCTTATGACTATGAAGTACAAGTAGGATAGTTTACTGCCTATAGCTTCCATTGTAGATATTATCCTCAAGATATGATTGCCCTCTAAAATCAACAGAACACTACACAGAAATAGAAATCAGATGAATTGTGAAAAGTGATATGAAAGGAAATTAGTTATTTCAGAATCCATAATAGCATAATCCCCTTTTCAGAGTTGATCCTAGCCCTGAAATTTTTAGTTCATTTCTGGAGGAATGATTTCTCCAATAATTTCTGGGATCATTTTGAATGTGTAGAACAGGGACTATACGTGTTTGAAGGAAGATGGTAAGGAGCCCCTGGAACAGAATTTGAATATGCACATGAGAAACTGAAAATACCTAATTTCTGTTGCTTTAAGAAGCAGGAGGGAGGACAGAGTCAAAATGGCTGCAAGAAGCAGGAATTCCCAGAAGTTCTCTTCCAAAATACTCCAAAAACTTAAAATTATGACTTTAACCAAATTTTAGAGAGCCAGAACCCATAGAAAGACCCAGTAAACAATTTTCCAGTCCAAGATAACTTGGAAGATTGGTGTAAAGGCTCTGTTCCACTGGGGTCAGGGGGGCTGCAGTACAGCCAGGATCATGCTGTGAACAGTTTCCCACCTTCCTGGAGATCACCAAGTACAACTTGGAAGGTCAGCTGGAAAACTCTTCCAGAGTAAGAACAGAGGTCAGGCCAGCACAGCCCCAGTCTGGGAAATGGAAGCAGGCTTGCAGAGACAACCAGCAGGATGCTGCTTGGCAGCTACTTCGAGAGCCCTCAGCCCACTGAAGGTAAGGGGGTAGGGAGAGACTATCAAGTTTTCTCCTCTATCCCTGGGACAGGACTTTTGTGCTTTGTCTAAATTCAGACCCTGATCACAGTCTGAGGCTCCCCAATGCCACAGAGCAAGGACTCTCCTCACTGCTCCAGGCAGAGGGAGTGCTTGTGGTCATCTGTAGACCAGAGCACAGGCCAGGAAAATAATCAGAGACTCTCCTAAGGCACTGAAGGAACTGAGGCCCTTGTGGGGGTGTCCCAATAACACTCAAAGGTTCAGGAGGCACCTCAAAACTAGGGCAATGAGTAAACAGGAAAAAATGAACCTGACCATAGATAATTACTTTGGTCCCATGGAGGATCAAAATTCACACTCAGAAGATGAAAAAGTCAAAGCTTCTGTATCTAAAGTCTCCAAGAAAAATAGGAATTTGACTCAGACTAAGAAAGAGTTCAAAAAAGATTTTGAAAATCAAGTAATAAAGGTAGAAGAAAAATTTGGAAGAGAAATGAGAGCAATGCAGGAAAATCATGAAAATCAAGTCATCAGCTTGGTTAGGGAAATAAAAAAATTAAGAAAACAACATGTTAAAACCCAGTTTAAGTCAACTGGAAATAGCAGTCCAGAAAGTTAGTGAGTAAAAAAAAATGTTTAAAAAGCAGAATTGGCCAGATGGAACAAGGGATAAGAAAGCTCTCTGAGGAGAGCAACTCTTTCAGATGTAGAATAGAGTTAAGGGAAGCTGATGACTTTATGAGTAAGCATGAAACAATAAAACAAAATCAAAAGAATGAAAAACTGGAAGAAAATGTGAAATATCTCAATGGAAAAACAACTGACCTAGAAAACAGATCCAAGAGAGACAATTTAAAAACTGGGGGGCTACCTGAAAGTCTTGACCAGAAAAAAAAGAGTCTTGACTTCATTTTTAGAGAATTTCTACAGGAAAATTGTCTGATATCCAGCAGAGGGCAAAATAGAAACCGAGGGAATCAACCGATGTTGAAAGAGATGGTCAAAAATTAACTCCAAGGAATATTATAGACAAATTGCATTAGTCCCAAGTCAAAGAGAAAATATTACAAGCAGCTAGAAAGAAACAATTCAAAAATATTATGGACCTATAGTCAGAATTACACAGGATTTAGCAGCAGTCTACATTAAGGGTTTGAAGGACTTGGAATATGATATTTTGGAAAGCAAAAGAGCTCGGATTACAACTGAGAATCAACTACTCAGCAAAACTGAATATCCTCTTCCAGGCCAAAGATGGACATTAAATGAAACTTTCCTGTTGAAATGACCAGAGTTGAACAAAATATTTGGTCTCCAAATACGGGAACTCAGGCAAAACATAGAGAGGGTGGATAGAAAGGACAAATTATGAGGGATTTAATGATGTTGAACTGCTTGTATTCCTGTACGGGACAATACCAACAACTCAAAGGAAATATCTTAATTACCAGAGCATTTTGAAGTAGCATTTATAGATAAAGACAGAGGAGGGAGCTGAATATAAAGGTATAATATATTATGAAGATAGAGTCAATGGGCAAAACAGTAATGTGCTGGGAGAAAGGGAAAGGAGAGCTAGAATGGGCTAAGATATTTCTCATAAAAGAGTCAAGGAAAAGCTTTTCCCAATTGAGTGTGGGGGTGGGGGAAGTGAAAAGGAATGTGTGTGCTTTCATTCTCATCAGACATGGCTCAGAGAGGAAACAACAAACAATAGTGTATAGAAATCTATTTTTCCCTAGAGGAAAAAAGAGTGGAAAGGGATGGGAAAAGGGGGACAGAAGGAGGGGAGATGGGGTGTAGGTGATAGAGGAGATGGAAGATTATAGAAGAGGGTAGTCAGATACAGTACACTTTTTTTTTGTTTTTGGCAAGGTGGTAAGGTTGGATGGCCTGCCTGGGACCATGGGTCTG
Source organism: Macrotis lagotis (assembly GCF_037893015.1). Taxonomy (NCBI): domain Eukaryota; kingdom Metazoa; phylum Chordata; class Mammalia; order Peramelemorphia; family Peramelidae; genus Macrotis; species Macrotis lagotis. The sequence continues at coordinate 676,012,909 of NC_133658.1, forward strand.
GGTGGTTATTGGGTGACTGGGGCGAGATTTGGGTTTGGGTCCTCCTGACTCCAGGATGGGACAAAGGAGGGACAAAGTGAAAGGAGAGAGTGAATAGAATAAATAGTGTGGAGAGAAATGGATGGAGGGAAATATAATTAGCAATAGCAACTGTGGGGAAAAAATGTTGCAGCAACTTCTCTGATGGACTAATGATAAGGAATATGATCCATCCCAGAGCTGATGGTATCTGCACACAGATTGAAATTAATTTTTTCTTTTTTTCTCTCACTTTATTTTTCATGAGGTTTTTCTATTTTTGTGGAGGAGGATGGGAATGGGGGTTTTTGTTTCTTCTTACAAGAAGACTGTTTTGGTAATATGTAAACAAATTTTAAAAAGGAATCTTAATAAGGAAAACATAATTTATCTACTGAAACAGGAAGAAAGAAAGGAAGAGAAAGGGCATGATGGGATGGTTGATAAAGAGAATGCCAAGGTTTGAGGAAGGGAATATAGGGAAAATAAGTGAAAATTCTTGAAAGATTACCTTCAGGTTTCTCAAGATAAGAGGTGAAGTCATCAGTTATATGTGTAGAAAGTTAGGGTAGGTGGGGTCATGGAGAGAAAGTGTTTAGGAGATTAAGGAGACAGAAAAAGGTTTGAAGTTGTCCCTATAAAGGATGAGATAGAAATTCAACAAAAGATTTCTGAGCAGATTACTGAACCACCTAAGTTTATTCATAAAATACAGCAAGACTAATGTCTCTCTTTAAAAAAAAGAAAATAATTATTTGCAATGGCTTAGTTGTCCCAAAATATTAGAGATTAGAAGTATAATAAGTATAAAGACATCTCAGGCACAGAAATCTAACTATGGTATTGTTTATGTTTGGGACTACTGGATTAAATTAAAACCAAAAATTGTGATTCATAGTTTCATGACCTCTGAACTAGAAGGGACCTTAGATACCAACTAGTTCAGTTCTTTCAATTTAATAATGAATTCAAGCTCCTTGAGGGAAGAGTCTCTTTCATTCTTGTTACTTTTGCAAAGCACCAAGCTCAATGCTCAGAATATTTAATAAATTCTTGTTGATTGATCGATGAGGTTAGAATGGTCAATTGACTTGCTCAGTATTTCAAAGACAGCAACCAGGGAATAGAATTTAACCCCCTCCTCTTTATTTTTTCAATGTCTTAGAAGTTTGTTTTGGAGTTTTTGTTTTTGTTTTGTTTTACTTTTGAAGGCCATTTCACATAACTTGTCTATCTTATAAAAACTGGAATATTTACATACTAATTAGAACCTCTACTATTCTTCTAAAGTCCTGAACATTATAATTGATTTGAATTAGCTATTCCATATAGATAAAATATAAAAGGATTTGGAAATTAAGGTCACTTTTCCTCATTTCTCATGTCATTTTATTATTTTATCCTTAGCAAAGAGAAGCCAAGAACAATAAAACTATACATATTTTAAGGTAGAAATAAAATCTAACTTGTCATTTTAAACAGGATTAATAGGTTAAATTAAGATCTTATAAAAGTCAAGCCACTTACATTCTTAGAGAAAGGGTGGTATGGTAATAGAGTAATAGTGGATGGAAGGTTGATCCCATTTTCAGGAAAATCTGAATTCAAGTCTAATTTCTAACACTTATTGCCTAAATGATCAAAAATAAGTCACAACCTCTAAACAGCACCTAGAAATGATATTAAGATTATAAACTGCTAACCAATTACTTATCTGCATAGATAGAGGGACCTCCCTCATACTGATGAAATAAGGGGACCACATATGAAGAGGGGAAATCTTATAAAATGACTAATGATTTAAAGATAATTTTAGCTGGTATTTTCTGTCAAAAAAATCACATTAGGTAGCATGGTAGATAATGATAATCCACATTACTTAACTTTTCATTTATAGTAATGAAAAATAAAAGATGTTTTTATTGTCTTTTGAAGTTCTTAATATAAAACCATAAAATATAGTTTTTGTAATGGAAATTCAAGATAAGACCCATTATTTTCTCTTTCTAAGGCACTTACAAATATTACAAGTCAAGAAAATTAAACAAAATGATAGTATTAGCTCAGTTGGAAATCTATTCACCTCATTAGATATCCTCACTAGAAATCTGAGTATAACTGAAAATTAAATTGACTTTGTATATTCTATAATATTCATAAGCTCAGGGTTACCTACAATTCAGAATTAATCCTTAAAGTATAATTGTAAACTCATTATCACAATCCTTGCCTTGTTGTTAATGTTATTTCATTCCTCTTTATCAGTCACAATAAGAATTAAAGGGGAATAATTTTTGATATTTTAAACAGTTGAATATTTTTAATTGTAATACCTATGGCCCCCAAATGCTTTGCATTTTCCTACTCAAGGGCACAAGATACCACATACACATTGACAGAATAAACCACCTAATAATCCAAAGGTCACGCTTTTGCCATAAACTGCTTTTTTTTTCAGCAGTTGTCCAAAGCAACATATTAGCAATTCCTTTAACAGCAAATATCAGGCTAGTCTTTTCTTCCCTGGGGTCTGGAGCACTGAAGACTGACAGAAGGCAACATACAGAAAACTGCTGCATTTTTTAATTTTGAAGCTGAAAATATTCCACCAAAGGAGTGTGCCAAGAATGCAAAAATAGAAACATCTGGGTTTGGTCAGAACAACTTTCTATTTTAAACCCAACTACAGAGATTTTTTAGACCATTGTCTGTGATGCTGTGGTCAGGTACTATGCCTATTTACCACAATCGACATTTGCTTTTAAGTATGGTCCTGTTTTTGCCTTTGAGATTAAACTTAATATTTTCATATACCATTGAACTACTTAACAGGCATTTTCAGGCAGTTGAATAATGATTATACCAAGAAATCTCAGGATAAGCTGTGCTACAGTGTAGGGAGGTACATCTATGGGAAGTCTATCTTATAAGGTTCTTCACATTCTTGCATGAAGTACCTAAATTCTAAAACTAGAAATGTTTGGACTCAGGTAAAACCTATTATCAGTCTAAAGGGGTAACCTACTTAGGACAAAGCCCACACAAGTTGTCAATGGACAGGATGAGATGGTAGCAGTTTTATATCCTGTACAGTTGTACAGGAAATATCAACACAGTGTCATGTTTCTGTTGTAAAGAATTTAGTAGAGGGCTTTCTTAATTTATTTCAGATAGTTTATAAAACTGAGAACCTATTGTGGTAAAATGAGCAATGAATTTGCAATCTGCTGATGTGAGATCAAATTCCAATTGTGCTTTGTTCCATAGTTTCAGTTGAGCACAACTCTTTGTGATTCTATTTGGGGTTTTCATGGCAAAGATGCTGGAGTGGTTCACCATTTCCTTCCACAACTCATTTAAACAGATGAGGAAACTGAAGCAAACATGGTTAAGTGACTTACATAACACAGCTAGCAAGTTTTTTTGAGGTCAGATTAGCACTCAAGAAGATGAGTCTTCCTCACTCCAGGTCCAGGACTCTATCTACTGAACAACTTAGTTGCTACTTGCTGCCTCCATATCCTCAGGTAAGTTACTTAACATTCTTGGGCCTCATTTTTCTCATCTGTAAGACCAGGAGCTTAGGGGCAGCTAGGTAGCACAGTGAATAGAGCACCATCCCTGGAGTCAGGAGTCCCTAAGTCCAAATCCAGCCTCAGACACTTAATAATTACCTAGCTGTGTGGCCTTGGGCAAGCCACTTAACCCTATTTACCTTGCAAAAACCTAAAAAAAAAGACAAGGAGCTTGAAAATATGGCTTCAAAGATTCTATGCAGTTCTAAGTATATGATCCTGCAATGGTCAGCCTTCTAGTAATGAACAATTCTATATTTACAAAAGAAATTAAAATGTCATCATCTGTGCTTAAAACCTTTCAAACTTGGTGGAATTTTCCAGAACTAGCATAACCTTTTTAAGAACAAGATCATGTCCATGCTACATCAGGTATCAGATTAGGACTTTAAGCCTTTAGTAAATGGTTTATTTTATTTACAAAAGAAATTTATGTACTAGATGTCTTAAGCACATATATCCAGTGGATAACAGTACCTAAGGAGAAATAGATTGCACTTCTATTTAATGCTGACAAACTAAGAGTACCATCAGCGAGCTGTAAGACATAATGGGAAAAATGCTTTCACTTTTACATGAAAAGATGAAAGCTCATTTCCCAACTCTGAAACTTGCTAATTATATGACCTGAACAAATCATTTCATCTCTCATGATCTCATTTATTTTACCTGTAAAATGAGGGGGTTGGTGAGATTATTTTTATGGTTCTCTCCTGTATAACATTCTGTGATTCTGTAGCCTAGTGGACATAACTACTGTGAATAATAGATATAAAGTACTTAGGTACTGATTGAGACTCAGAGATATTACTAAAAAGGTCTTAAAATAGCTGAAATAAACCAATTCCTAGAGTTTGATATCAGTGAATGTCTTAGAATGCCTGAATCAATATTTAGTCTAGCATAGAAATGGAGTTTTCAAGATGTATGTTTCTGCATGAAACCAAGATATGTATTTTGTGTTTCTGCATGAAACCATGATAACTGTCTTCTGTCTCCTAAGTCCTGGAGTAAAGGTCAAGAGATCTTTGACATAAAGTCAAAAAAAGAACTGGACATCTAGGTACATTTCTTCCTTATAACTGTCTTCCAGACCACCATATCCACATGTCATAACATTTGCTTTTAAGTATGGTCCTGTTTTGCCTTTGAAATTAAACTTAATATTTTCATATACCATTGAAGCACACCACATCCACATGTCTTTCACTGGTCCATCACCCAAACCAGACCCTCAGGCTCAATCCTTTCTATTTCTGGGGTCCCATTAATATGGTACTTCTCTCTTAAGGCCTGTCTCCTTCCACTACTACTATATACTCATTCTTGCCCCAAGATGAGTTCAATTGAGCTGGTGGATAGAAAATAGGGAAAGATACAGAGGACAATGGGCAGTGATAATATAAATACATTTACCTTAAATGCTTAAGATTAGGGTATATAGGTTCTCCTTCTCCTGGATATTTTTAATATGTGACCTAATAGTAATAACTAACTGTCCTTTATCCAATGCTAAGATTTATTCTGTGTTATCTTATTCTAGAGTGAGGACACAACTGATGATTGGTTTCTTAATGGTATTATATAGTATTCTAAACCAAGGCTTAAAAAATTTCTTAAATGCTATGTATAGAAGCAGTTAAAATATTTTAAAAAGACAAAGATTAAGGTAGAGACATTTTACATGTAAATATGAATAATGAGGCTATAGTTATAGATAATTTTTACTATGTCAATACATAAATATATGTATGTATGTATATATATATATATATATATAGTAATTGGAATGCAGTGGTTGCTTAATTCAAGTTAAGCATGTATAAAACACTTTATCAAGTACTAGAAACTGTGCTAATAAATTATATATGCTTCATAAATATTTGCTGATTGACTAATATCTCGTGAGCATATAAATATTTTTGACATCTTTATTAGAGGTTTTCATAGAAAGATTTTTTCCATTATATTTGAGTCCACAACCATAAAGTAGGAATAACTGTCTCATATTTGCAATGATATTCATTTATTCTCTATTAACATAGAACTTATTAGTATCATAGAAAACCCATGGTCTGAGTTTTTCAAGAAGTTCCAGATAAAATATAGATTTTTTACTATTTTCAGTCCCTTGATATATGATAAATAAATAAATGTGATTATAAATAGTAAGATAATTCAACTTCTCATTTCTCATAACAGTGTTTCCCCTTTGTAGACTGAGGTATGATATTTACTAATATTTTTAATAGTAAAGATAAAGAAATAGGCAAAAATTTTAGACATCTTTTTTCATTTACATATATGTGTATGCATGTATGCATACATACACATGTCTATTCCTAAGACAATTATTTTAACTAAAACTAAGTTAATTAAGAATATATTGGGGCAGCTAGGTGACATAGTGGATAAAGCACCGGCCCTGGAATCAGGAATACCTGGGTTCAAATCTGGTCTCAGACACTTAATAATTACCTAGCTGTGTGGCCTTGGGCAAGCCACTTAACCCCGTTTGCCTTACAAAAAAAACTAAAAAAAAAGAATATATACATATCTTTCCAGTTCATATTTGGTAACAATATATATTGGGCCCATCAATGTAGATTTTCTCTCATAGAGCATCATCGGAAATCTATCCATGCCTTCTTATACTGTATAACTTTTGTCTATAACCCTCAAAAAAGGAATTCCCATCATCTGAGATCTTTCAAATATGTTGACATGTATGGGTATGAAAGATGCTATGACATATTCATTGTCTGTCCTATTCTCTAGCTATATGAATAATTATATGGAAATATGAAAATAATATATGTAGATATAATTCTTTTAAATTCCATAAAGATCTATGAAGGATCTTCCATATTAAGAGAACTATCCTGGATAGCTAAGGGATAAAGCACCAGACCCAGAGTCAAGGAGATGAGTTCAAAACCAGCCACAGATATGTATGTGTTGATTGACCTTGGACAAATCATTTAACTTCTGTTTGCCTCCATTTCCTCAATTGTAAAATGAGGATAAAAAAAAGCACCTACTTCCCAGGGTTTGTGAGGATTAAGTATTTGTAAAGTATAATAACTGCCATAAATGGGTTACATAAATCCTTATTAACCCCTCCCTCCTACTACTGTACAAATCGCTAGGGACCACATAAAGTTCATCTAAGATATGGAACATTCATTTGTGAAAGTCACAAATAATGGGACATATAAAGCAACAAACTTTTTTATTTTTTGTTTGTTTCTTAAATTAGGTTGCATGCACTCAAACTGTGTGACCTTGGAGTAAGAAAGACGTGGGTTCACATCCTGCTTCGAACATGTCCTGACTGTGTGACACTAGGTAAATTATGTGACTTCTTAGTGCCCTAGGAGAGAGTGTCCTTAATAGGAGTTCTCCATAAGAAAGAAATTGCTATTCTAGTACAAAAATTGAAAATGTAACCTCATATGAAAAGGAAAATCTTCAGTACTATGTGAAATAATTCAGTAAGTATAAAGTTATGCTGTTTACCAAGATATTGAGGAAGCTAGATTAATCACTATAAGTTGACCCACACTAATGAAATCATGTATTTGCCAAAGGGGACATTATCTAAAAAGGTAGATTAGAATGAAAAGCTATAGCAAAATAGAAAGAGACACTAATGGACACCTGGTATCACAACTTCATTTTTTAAAGGTACATATTGAATAGTGAAAACAGCAATGAACTTAAAATGAGCAGAATCATGGAAAAGAGTTTCTAAATTTCTATTTTTAAATGTATTTATTTATTTTGAATTTTACATTTCCCCTCCTACTCTACCATCCCTTCCTGCACCCCACCCCCCACAGAAGGTAGTCTGTTAGTTTTTACATTGTTTCCATGGTATACATTAATCTAAGTTGAATGTGATGAGAGAAAAATCATATCCTTAAGGGGAAAAAATAAGTATAAGACATAGCAAAATTACATAATAAGATTTTTGTTTAATTCAAGGTAATAGTCTTTGGTCTTCATTCAAACTCCACAATTCTTTCTCTGGTATTGATATAGGTGTTATTCTCCATCACAGGATATCCCAAAATTGTGCCTGATTGTTGCACTGATGGAATGAGCAAGTCCTTCGACACTGATCATCACCCCCATGTTGCTATTAGAGTATACAATGTTCTTCTAGTTCTGCTCATTGCTCAGCATCAGTTCATGCAAATCCTTCCAGGCTTCCCTGAATTCCCATCCATCCTGGTTTCTAATAGAACAATAGTGTTCCATCACATACATGTACCACAGTTTTTTAAGTCATTCCCCACTTGATGAACATTCAATCAATTTCTAATTCTGTGCCACCACAGAGCTGCTATGAATAATTTTGTACAATTGATGTTCTCTTCAGGGTATAGACAGAGTAGTGGTATTGCTGGATCACAGGATAGCACATTTGTGTTGCCCTTTGGGCATAATTCCTAATTGCTCTCCAGAAAGGTTGGTGAGTTCACAGCTCCACCAAAAATGTATTAGTGTCCCAGATTTCCCATATACCTTCCAACATTGATCATTGTCCTTTCTGGTCATATTGGCCAATCTGAGAGGTGTGAGGCACTACCTCAGAGATGCTTTAATTTGCATTTCTCAAAAAAGTAGTGATATAGAGCAATTTTTCATATGACTATGGATTGCTTTGATTTCCTCATCTGTAAATTGCTTTTGCATATCCTTTGACCATATGTCAATTGGGGAATGGCTTGGTTTTTTTTTTTAAATTTGACTCAGTTCTCTGTGTATTTTAGAAACAATACCTTTGTCAGAAATACTACTTGTAAAAATTGTTTCCCAATCTACTACATTTCTTTTGATCTTGGTTACAGTTGTTTTAATTGTGCAAAAGCTTTTTAATTTAATGTAATGAAAATTATCTAGTTTGTTTTTAATGGTGTTCTCCATTATTTCCTTAGTCATAAACTGCTTCCCTTTCCATAGAACTGACAGGTAAACTATTCCTTGATCTCTTAGCTTGCTTATAATATTTTTTATGTCCAAATCCTGTATCCACTTTGATCTTATCTTGGTATAGGGTGTGAGGTGTTGATCAATCCAAGTTTGTGCCATACTAACTTCCAATTTTCCCAACAGGTTTTATCAAAGAGAGAGTTTTTATCCCAATAGCTGGACTCTTTGGGTTTGTCAAACAGCAGATTACTATAATCATTTCCTGTTAGTGCACCTAGTCTATTCCACTGATCTACCACTCTGTTTCTTAGTCAATACCAGACAGCTTGATGACTGATGCTTTAAAATATAATTTTAGATCTGGTTGGGCTAAGTCACCTTCTTTTGCACTTTTTTTCATTAAATCCCTAGAACTTCTCAACTTTTTACTTCTCCCTATGAATTTACTTGCAATTTCAGAATTTCTTTAAACTTAAAATGGTGATTACTACTAATATGGTCCTGGACAAGTCACTTAATTCTATGTGCCTCAGTTCCTCATCTGTAAAATAAACTAGAGAAGGAAATAGCAAGTCATATCAATATCTTTGCCAGAATAAAACTCAAATAAGAGTCAGATTTGACTTAAATGACTCAATAGTAGCAACAATGAGAAACAGATTATACTGTTATAATCAAATAAAGCTTAGAACACAATCTGGTCCCAAGATTTAAAATATTATGATTATGTTGCTATCTTAGTTGGACAAAAATGATAAGCAATTCTTAGAGAATGCTTTAATTAGGATTGTATAGGAATTCTCTGGATAGCTTGAATTAGTAATACCCTTTGAGGGGAAGGGTCCAGTGACTGGGTCAAATATAGGGGGCTAACCAAGAGAACAATGTACACATTAACAACTACATTATGAGATGATCCACCTTAATGGAAGCAAATCCTCTCAGTAGTTCAGAGAACTAGGACAACCTTATTAGACTGGCTATAGACAATGCTACCCCCATCCAGAAAAAGCAAAACAGAATCTGATGAACACTTTATAAAAAATTATCTCTTAGGTATCTCTTTCCCTTAATCCTAATTCCTCCTACCAAAAACAACTAATCTGTAAGCATGTTTATCAAAAATATGTATGTACAATGTTAATCTGTTTGCCACTGAAAGGAGAGAGTGGAAAGAAATTTTGCAACTTTAAAATATACATATGCATGTGGATGAATGTTGAAAAACTTCCATAAAATATATTTGGAAAAATAAAATATCATTAAAAAGTGGGAAAAAAACAAATAAAAAAGACTAAGGTGAAAGCAAGGAGATTTAGTAACATTCTCAGAAATCTGCTTTTGCTGCTAGCAAATTCAGATTCCTGGAGTATGTATTTGTTTTTTATGATCTTTCAGATTCCCTTAGAGTACACAACCAATCAAAGTAAAACATTTCATATAAGAAGGAGGTCTAAAGAAACAAGGAATTCATCAAGGGAAGAAAGGGAACAATTTGGACTACAAATGGAAGAATTTATTATCAGAATAAGAAAACATTCCCTATTTAAGTCTAGAGAATAGAATAAGAGATCAAATACTTTTATAATTGTGAAAGCTAGCTTTTAAGAGCTAACTGCAGAAACAGGAAGTAATTGATATAATATCAGTAGTAAATGGGATCACTTGCTTTAGGTTATTACAAAAAGGTTGGGGCTTTTGAATATTAGTCTACAAAGTATTTGGGCAATTTGTACAATGTTAGTTCACCAAGACATGAAGAAAATATTTGTTGTTTCTTTATGGCACTGTGAGAATATTTTTTTCTAGATCTTCAATGCCATGGTTGGTTTTTGTCCTTCATTATCAAGGACAAATTACAGTGCTTCTGATTGAGGATGATCAGACCAATACAAGCCAGGAATGCTCTACCACAGGTTGGGCACAAAAAGTCCATGTGAACATCTGGGGTGGGTCCTCTAAACTTAGGGATGTCATGCTTCTTTTGTGCTGCTTCAAGTCTGCCTTCCTCATGGAGCACAACACCCCAGATGATGAGGGCACACCTTTCTGGGTGGTTCTGTACAATCAGTTCTAAAGTCCTTTAACCTAAACTTCAGGGGGTCTCAGTATCACTTCCTCTGACTCCCTTGTGAGCATTTGCCCTGTGTGAGTTCTCCCTAAAATAGATTTTTTGGCAAGTATAATTCTGGCATTCTAACAACGTGTCCAGCTCATTGTGGTGGCATTCTCTGTAGTAATGTTGGAATGCTGGGAAGTTTAGCTCGAGACAGGACCTCAGTGTCTGGTATCTCCTCTTTCCAGGTGATCTTCAGAATCTTCCTAAGACAATTTAAATGGAAGGGATTCAGTTTCCTGGCATGGCACTAGTAGATGGTCCAGGTTTCACAGGCATGTAGCAATGACGTCAGCACAAAAGCTGTATAGACCTTCAGTCTGGTAGTCCGTCTAATACCTCTTCTCTCCCACAATTTCTTTCAGAGCCTTCCAAATACCAGTTCTGACAATTCATGTATCAACCTCATTGTCAATATGTACTTTCCTGGAAAGGACACTGCCAACATAGGTGAACTTGTCAACAGTACTCAAAACTTCTTTAGGTACTATAACTGATGGTTCCACATATGGGTAGTATGGTGCTGGCTGATGGAGCATCTGCATTTTCTTGGCATTAATTGTTAGACCAAAATTACCACAAGCAGCAGAGAACGGATCCATACTTGTTGCATCTCAGCTTCAGAGGCTGAATGGATGACACAGTCATCTACAAATAGAAGATCATGCAATAATACACCATTTACTTTGGTCTTAGCTTGTAGCCTTTTCACATTGAAGTATGTGCCATCAGTGCAGTAGCTGACCTTGAGGCGATGTTCATCCTCAGTGAAGGCATTTGACAACATGGCTGAAAACATCATGCTAAAAAGTATGGGTGTAAGGGCACAGCCTTGCTTCACTCCATTGGTGACTGGGAAATCTCAAGAGCATCATCCGCTATCCAGGAGCAAGGCATGAAATTAACCTACAATACTGATGAACTTCTCCAGGCATAATGAAAGAATGAAGAGGGAGAAAGGAAGGTCTGGGGAGGTAGCCAGACCATGGACTATACTCTCTTTTCATCCAGTCTTCCCTAAGATGTAAATAAGCAAAAGTAACAAAATAATAATAAAAATAATTATGAGAATAACCACAACATATATGTTTGTGTGTTTGTGTGTATGTGTATACATATCTTCAAGACCAGACTTAGAAGATTTCAACTAAAAAAGAAATGCCCCACCCTAAAAATTCTCATCTCCATGCTATTATATGGAGTTCCTATAGTAGGATTTAAAGGTTTTCAATTCACAATTAAATTGAATATTATAAAAGATTCAAAAGATAAAGATGTTTGGGAGAATCAACACATTGTCTAAATAAGCTTTGGTAAAGGGGTAAAATATTATTATCAGAGGTTTTCTCATTTGCCTGGGGCCGACTTTATGCTCATTTAAAAGGAAAAAGGAAATTATATGGAAAAGATACCTATAAGACCACACAAGGAACTATGCCATGCATAAATATATTATATTTTTAAATCTCTGATATGTCAAAATGTACTCCTCACCCTCACATCCACAGTCAGTCAGAAAGTGAAGACATTAATTCCTATAGTAAGCCAAGTACAATTGTATAGGATTTTAAATAAATATTTAACAAAAAGTTACCATATAGTTTTCCTTTATAGGTTTCCATTTATAGTTTTAATTTTTAAGACATTTACTCTCAATTTTTTCCAGCAATTAGATAAATTGGCAATAGAAGGTGTCATGGTCTTAAAATGCAGCTTAAGTTAGAATTCTTTTTAGCTGTGTTTCATCTTAAAATAATCCATTTTCCAGTCTAATATATCAAACCTTACTAATTTAAGTAAACTTGACCCTTCCAGTTATATATAGCATTATAAAAAGTTACTGTTAGAAAGATTAGAGATGTCATAAGAGATTGTATCTTCATTGGCTTCAATACTGCCATTTCTTTTTTGCAAGCAAGTCATGTAAGGAAATGAAGTCTTGCATTTAGCCAATACCTTAAACTTTAGCTAATGTAATTAACTATTTAGTGACAGAAACATTTCTGAAGGGTTTTTTAAATTTTTTTTCTTATGATGAGAATTTCAGTGACTAGCTTTAGCCCTAGTGTTAAGGGTAAGTTTGAAATTTCCAGTTAGAGCCCCTAGTATTTGCTTGTAGATCTTCCCTTTCTGCTATGTTTTCAATGATGCATGAATTTTTTTATTCTTCTTCTGTTCTCTGTTAAATTCCATTGTTCTAGGGCAGCTAGGTGGCACAGTGGGTAGAGCACTGGCCCTGGAGTCAGGGGGACCTGAGTTCAAATCCATTCTCAGGCACTGAATAATTACCTAGCTGTGTGACCTTAGGCAAGTCATTTAACCCCACTGCCTTGCAAAAACAAAAAACAAAACTAAAAAAATAAATTCCATTGTTCTCAGGGTACTAAAATTTATATTGGTTTTCTAAAAATGATGCTCATGGCCTACTGGTTTCTGTATATAATGAGCCGATATTCAATATATAATAAGCCAGCTGTTAAAATTGTAATATGTCTCTGTGCATTGATAAATATTATTGGCAACAGATCAGTGAATCCTAAGATAAATTTGTGACAGAAATCATCAGTCTAATTTCCTCATTTATCAAATGAAGAAATTTAAACATAATAAGAAGATGACTGTGTCTGATTATAATGATAACAACAGAACTAGAATTAAAACCAAATTATTCATATTTCTGGATTTTTAATCATTCCATTGTATGATAACATATAAAAAATCTTTCAAAGATAAGAAAAACATTTAAAGATCAAATAGTAGCTTTTTTGTTTCTTTCCCTCCTCTTTAACCAACCACCATTTTCCTAATCCTGCTCAATCTTGAATTTGATTAAAGCTTTCTAATTTACCCTGAATCCTCTTCAAGAAAAGTCCTTTACTTCTAGCTGCTGATACCCTCAGATTATGATATTGTTCCTGGGACTGTCCTTCAAAGTCCTGTTTCTTAAAGAAAATTCTCTTCTTTCAGCCTTTCCATATGTGTATAGTATGTGTGTGAGTATATGTGTGTGACTGATACACAGAGAGAATTTGTTGAAGATTCAATTAAGAAATAGACACCTAGCAATATGATTCTGTGGAAAGGATAAAACACCCAATATGTGTTTTTCCCCCAGTTAGAAAGAGGTAGTCTTCCAAACTTCCATTTTAAAAGTCATCGCAATCCTAATTGGTATTTCTAAAGAACTACAGTGCAAGTACTGAAATTAAATATATTTCCCCTTATTAAATCTTCTAATTGAGAACATTTTTCTCTTTTTTCTCTTTATTTTTGCATGAGTTTCTCATAATTGATTTATGAAAGCTATTTCTACTAGAATAACATATGTTAATCAAATTTTTAAATGACCAAGACAAAATTAATAGAGAACTTCATGATATTCCTTGAAAATTTTCAGACACTTCTTTCTATAAATTCTAGCCACTTCTTTCTACTCATAATGTGTGAATCCTACTGGTTGTGACAAAAATCTTTGGTGCTTAATTACATAGAAGATAGATTGTATGTATTGCTTGTAAAACCTGCTTTAAAAGGCTATAGAATATTATTTACCTTGAATAACATGATATACATTTCAATAGAAGAAAGGTCCTCTGGAAGTTTAGTTCTGATGCTTGCAATATTCTTGAGCTTAAGATGTAAAGAGCTTTTAGACAAATCTCAAGAGATATCTTTTCCAGAAACAAATTTTTGAATCTTTATCCAAATTGAAACTGGATTTGAAAACCTATTGCTGTTCATCTACTTCAGTTCATAGTATCTTTGATGGCCCTGTCACTGGACTGAAGAATTGAGATAATGCCCCTGGGACTCCTGCCATTCAGTCTGGCTATTAACAATATTCCTTATAACACTGTCATTCAGCTGTGCTATTTACAATGCTCTTGAGACTACTATCATTTGGCTGTATTTTTTGCAGTGTTATTGATACCATTTTTCTGACCCCTGATTCTCACAATACCCTTGATGACACTGTTGTTTTGCCACAGAGATAACAAGGTGACAGAACCATTACTTGTCCACTTTCCAACTCTTGCTTACATCTTTGTTGCCAAAATTTGATCAGTCATGCTAAGACTATCACTGAGCTGTCCTTAAAATTCCACACTGAGTTAAGACTTTGAAAAACCATTTTTTTGTCTTAAGGAAGGAGAATAGTTTTTATCCTCATTAAAAACTAGCCTTCCGTTTACTATCAACTTTTTTCTTCCCTAGTATTTCCATTCTTCATTATATAGAATGACAGGACTGGAAAGAATCTGCATATGTCACCCTAGTCCAATATTGTTTCCAATAAAGACACCACAATTATTCTGGAAAAAATGGTCGCTAATTTTAAAGCTCTCCAGGGAAGAACAGTCTCTTTTGTTAACTTATTCCAACAATACAATTGTCTGAAGGGCTATTCAAATCCAGAGAAAATCAGTTTATCAAGGGTTAATATCCAGGACAAGAAAGATCACAGTCCCTCTATAAGAAGGATAGACCTGGGGGCAGCTAGGTGGTGCAGTGAATAAAGCACTGGCCCTGGAGTCAGGAGTACCTGGGTTCAAATCAGGTCTCAGACACTTAATAATTACCTACCTGTGTGGCCTTGGGCAAGCCACTTAACCCCATTTGCCTTACAAAAAAACAAAGAAACAAAAATAAAACAAATAAAGGGGCAGCTAGGTGGCACAGTGGATAAAGCACTGGCCCTGGAATCAGGAGTACCTAGCTGTGTGGCCTTGGGCAAGCCACTTAAATCCATTTGCCTTACAACAAAAAAAAAAAACCTAAAAAAAAGATAACTCATGGGGCAGCTAGGTGGCACATTGGATAGAGTACAAGCCCTGGAGTCAGGAGTACTTGAGTTCAAATATGACCTCAAACACTTAATAATTGCCTAACTGTGGGACCTTGGGAAAGTAATTTAACCCCATGGCCTTAAATAAATAAAATTTATAGAAAAAAGGTAACTCAGAATTTCAGTTAGTGCCCTTCCTTATACTTCTCCAAAAACATAGCCAAAGATATGTGGTTTAGAGGTGAATTCTTCTTCCTAACTATTTTTTTCATTCTGCCCTCTGCTCTTCTCTGGACACACCTCTAACATTTTCTTGTTCACTATGATATCCTCAGCCTGCCCTTGGAATATAAGTCCAGCCTCACCCTCAAAGTTTCATCATAATAAGAAAAATTCTTTCAGCATTAGAAATAGGATCTCTCCAGAATAATGATAATGTCATTCATCTTTCTTTTTTTGCCTCTTGTCCCAATATTTGGGTACTGGTTGTTGCTATATCATTTCCTAGTTTTTCAATTCTTTATGTATCAGTTCATCTTTTATGAATGGGACTAACTGGAATCAAGGAACCCACTACCCTTCAGGAATGACATTCATATTACGCAGTTGAGTCCATATTACTCATTATTACTGCACCAATTGCTTCTATGCTCTTAATTTCCTAAAATATTTATTCTGTTTCTTCTCTTTCTTAACTGTTTGATGACCCAGTTTAACTATCTACTACCCTGAACTTTCTAAACCCATATTACCCCCCATTCTTATCATTGATCATGCCTTGCCAAAACATAAACTTGAATTATTCCTACCATGTATCAGTTTTACTACTCTCCATATACAGTGAAGGACTAAGCTGGAGAAAATAACAAAACTCATGGTTACTGGGTCAACAACAAAATTTTATTCCTCTTATCTCAACTTGGCTCTAATTAAAACAAAGCAATTCTCTCACATTTCCCTAATCAATTTATTTTCCCACTCAAATACAGTAGCCATTCCAAACATTTCCATTTCTTCTCAAGCTTCCATGGCACCCCCCCAGCAAGTCCCCTCAGCTGATACCTTGCTTCACACTTCACTGAAAAAAATGAGATATTCATCAAGAGCTCCCTCTTCTCTCATCATTTTATTCAGTTGTCTTTCTCCCAATCTCTCATGTTTTAAATGTAACTTATCCTTGCCAAGAAAAATTCCTCAATATTTATACCTAATCCCATTCCTTCTTGTCTTCTCCAGCAGTATAGCTATCTGTGATTCTCATTCAACAATCTTCAATCTCCCCCTCTCTATTAATTGATTCCCTGGTGCCTACATACAAATCAATTCTCAAAAAAGCTCTTTGTCTATTCATCTCTATTAGGTGAATGGTCCTATATCTTTCCTCCCTTTTGTGGTTAAACTTCTTAAGAAAGTCACATACACTTGCTGTCTCCACTTCCTCTCCTGTCACAGCTTCTAAACCTAATTCAATCTGACATCATCATTCAAAACTATCTCCCTAAAGTTATTTTTTAATTTACAAATTTAATGATATTCATAAGAAAGTGATCAACAGTGCTAAAGACTGAAGAGAAATCAAAAAGTAGATGATATTTTTTGCTTAAGTCAAGCTTAACACTGACATAAATGGAATTACATTATATGGATATCTATATCCCTTTTATAGAGGTGGAAAGTGGGGGGGGGAAGTTTCAGAAAAATAAAATGGTTTGACACAATTAGCAAAACATCAGAGAAAATATTCTAGCCAGATCATTTCTTGATTCCAAGTCCAGTGTTCTAGGTCAACCATGTAAATGTACTTTGCAAAGTATGAGTAGAGATGCAACAAAAGTCACAGATATATTGGAGACATAATAGACTGAGTAGATGAAGAGAATGAAGAGATGGGAGGAGTCAAAGATCATTCATAGGTTTAGAGCCTAATGACTCAGACTTTTCATAACTTCTTATATTTAGTGCCCTTCCCCAATTACTATGATCCATCCTTCCATCTGAAACTACCCAATTCATCATATGTTTGTGATTATGTATATGTTCAGATACATATATCTTGATTATGAGAGTTGTTTATATTTTGCCTCCCCCATGATAAGAGCAAAGACTGTTTCTTTTTCTCTCTCTCTTTTTTTTTTCATTATCAGCACTTACAACTAGAGATTAATCATTTAGCATTAGCCTTTATAGGATGCCAACCCTTTACCAGGTACTGTGCTAACAGGTACATTTCTTTTTTTAATTAATTAATTTTCATCCATATGCAGAGTCAGATTAACATTGTACATACATATTTTTTATAAACATGTTTACCTATTAGTCATTTTCAGTATGACAAATAAGGATTAAGGAAAAGAGATATATAAGAGATAATTTTTATAAAGGGTTCATCAGATTAAGAGGGGTTGGTTTTCTTTTTTTTTGGTTTTGTTCTGTTTTTTCTTCCTCTGGATGGGGAAAACAAGGTCCATAGTTGGTCTAATAGGGTTGTCCTAGTTCTCTGAACTGCTGAGAGAAGCTGCTTCCATTAAGGTTGATCATCTCACAATGTCGTTTTTAATGTATACATTGTTCTCTTAGTTCTGCTCCCTTCACTCAGAATCAGATCCTGTAAGTCATTCCCTGCTTCTCTAGAGTCCACCCATTTATGATTTCTTACTTAACAATAATGTTCCATAGTATTCATGTATCATAACTTGTTAAGCCATTCCTCAATTGATGAACATCCCCTCAATTTCCAATTCTTTGCCCCTACAAAAAGAGCTGCTATAAATATTTTGGAACATGTAGCACAGTTCCCATTTTTTTTTATTTCTCCTGGATATAGACCTAGAATTGGAATTGCCAAGTCAAAGGGAATGAAAAGTTTTATTACTCTTTGGGCATAGTTCCATTTTGAACTTCAGAATGGTTGGATCCATTCACAACTCCACCAGCAATGCATCAATAGTCCAATCCTCCCACAACCTCTCCAATATTGATCATTTTCCCTTTTTCTTTTCTTGGCCAATCTGATAGATGTGAAGTGATACCTCATTGTTGTTTTAATTTGCATTTCTCTAATCAATAATGATTTGGAGCACTGTTCACATGATCATATATAACTTTAATTTCTTCATTTGAAAACAGTCTATTCATATCCTTTGAACATTTATCAATTGGGGAATGATTTGTAACCTTATAAATTTGATGCAATTCTCTCTATATTTTATAAATGAGACTTTTATCAGAACTCCTAGTTGTGAAGATTTCCCAGTTTTCTGCTTTCCTTCTAATTTTGGAAGCATTGATTTTATTAATGCAAAAACTTTTAAATTTTTTATAGACAAATCATTCATTTTGCAGCTTATAATGTATTCTAATTCTTGTTTAGTCATAAATTTATCCCCTTTACATGGATTTGATAAAGTACTTCTTGATGTTGCCCTAGATGTCTAAATCCTGGACCCATTTTGATCTCATTTTGGTATAGGATATGAGATGTGGATCTATGCCTAGTTTTTGCCAAATTATTTTCCAGTTTTCCCAACAATGTTTGTCAAATAGTGAGTACTT
Organism: Macrotis lagotis; assembly: GCF_037893015.1. NCBI lineage: Eukaryota > Metazoa > Chordata > Mammalia > Peramelemorphia > Peramelidae > Macrotis > Macrotis lagotis. The sequence goes on from NC_133658.1 coordinate 676,031,894, forward strand.
ATTCCAGAAGCTGATGTCTTTGGGTTTGTCAAATGTAAGATTGCTGTAGTCATTTACTATGGTTTCTTTTGAACCTATCCTAATCCACTGATCCATTAATCTATTTCTTAACCAGTACCAGGTAGTTTTGATGACTGCCACTTTACAGTAGAGTTTTAGATCTTGTAGTCTTAGGCCAACTTCCTTTACATTTTTTCATCATTTCCTTTGCTATTCTTGACTTTCTGTTGCTTCAGAATAGGTCCATTCCTTAACTACAACATTCCATCTTCTAATCCAATGCCTTTATAATAATTGTCCCCCATACCTAGAACACTCTGAGCCCTCACTTTTTTTTTTCTCCTCACTTCCCCGGCTTTCCTCAATACTCAGCTCAATGAGCCCCTTCCTCAAGAGTTGTTTTCTGTTACCTCAAGCAACCAGCTTCTTCCCTTACCTTTTATATACTCTTTTACAGTCACTTATTTATACCGACTGAGAACTCCTTAAGACCTGGGACAGTGCTTTTATCTTTCTTTATGTTCCTAGCAATTGACATAGTGTCTGGCTCATAGTAATTATTCAAACAAATTCTTGTTGACTTATTGACTGATAGTATCAACAAAAATAGGGAAATTGATAAGGAAGTCATATTTCAGTGTGAAACTGTTGTGGTCAGATTTGCACATCCTAATTTGAGGTCGTGGTGTAACAACTGGGGAAAGATTCATAACTGAAGCTTATGGAGGATATTGAGGCTTGGAATATAGATTTGGGAAGCAACAAGAAAGAGGTGATCATTGAAACCAGAGAAGTGAATTAGACTCTGGACAGTGTAGAAGGACAACTACATTTAAGATCAAGATGAGAAAGTTTCTCCTTGAAACAAAGGTCTACTTTTTTTTCCAACTCTTCTTTAATTCTGACATTGGAAATTACAGGTAAAGAAATTCTCACAAGTTTAGACTAACAATTGTTCTGTGGTTGCTAGTTGGAGAAAATTAACTATCTGGGATATTGAGAGAATGTGAGACCTTTATTTTTAAGATCAATATTATTCCAGAGATGCAAAATAATTGTAAGTCACCCAAAGAGCAAGGCAGAAATATGTGAAATGCATTACTAGGCTATCACATGGTATCATATCAAGCAAGAGAGATTCAGGAAGATTAAATAAAGCATTAATCACAAAGAGTGAGTGAATCATGTAGCAAGAGCAGTGGATAACTGATAGATAGCTCATGTAAGTCAATGACATTCACATAATAACAAGAAACCTAGAGGATGTTTTTTGTTGGACCCTCCTTGGAGGATTATAAGAAAATGCAGATAAAGTTGTACATGTTGAAAAAGAGGTGGATGTTTTGCAATTTGCATGAAGGGAGTACCATAATTGATGAGATCACATGTCCTTTAAAATAGCTAAGAATAAAACTATACAATTAAAACAGTAACTAAATTTTTTGGTAAATCAAGAAAATAAAAAGCATTAAAAAACTGAGAAGCATGTATGTTTGAAAATATTCAGTGAAGATTCAAATTATATGGCTATTAGTGCTTAACTAGGGATAATTATTTGCCAAAATCTATTGAGGCAAATTAAAATGCATAATTTTAAAAAATAAATATTTGTTCTAGAGGGGAAAAACTCACAGCAATAACTTAAAGTATCCTTTTTCAATGAACATTAATTAATCTCCATAAAATTATTTGAACTATTTGCAGTTGTGAAACATCATAATGCTTCCTTTGTTGTTGCTAAATAATTGCTTATCCTGGAGGACATCTTTGAGTTTTGTCCTTTAAAGTCACTTCATTTAAGAGTTATTCTGGTGGGCAGGAAGCTAGGTGGCTAGGTGGCACTGGAGTCAGGAGGACCTGAGTTCAAATTTAGCTTCAGACACTTAACAATTGCCAAGCTGTGTGGCCATGGGCAAGCCACTTAACCACATTGCCTTGCAAAAATAACTTAAAAAAAGAGCTATTCTGCAGGTAGCTCATTGTTTTTGTCATATTATCTTTCAAAGCTGAATTTTACTCAGTCCTTGATGCATCATGATCTTAAATTTCTCATTATTTTTCTGTGTTTTTTTCTGTGAAGTTCATATAAATACTATATATTTTTACATAAATATATAAACTATATTCTCGATCTATCAACAAGAAGTTATTAAGTATCTATTACGTGTTAAGCACTGTTATAAATGATGGGAATACGGGGCGGCCAGGTGGCACAGTGGATAAAGCACTGGCCCTGGAGTCAGGAGTACCTGGGTTCAAATCCAGTCTCAGACACTTAATAATTACCTAGCTGTGTGGCCTTGGGCAAGCCACTTAACCCCATTTACCTTGCAAAAAAAAATAAATTAATAAATAAAAATAAATAATGGGAATACAAAGACAAAAAAATCATTGCCCTCAAAGAACTTATAGCATACTGGATGAATGGTGAGAAACCAAACTAGAAACATATATAAGCAATATGTATGATAATTTAAGGAGGCACAAAGCACTAATCACTAGGAAGATCAAGAAAGGTTTATTATAGGAAGGGGCACATTACTGAGTTTAACAAGATATTTGCGAATTAAACTGATGAGTGGCATACCTAAAAGGGGAAAATAGCCAACCTATTCATGTAGACATAAAGTTCAAGGAATATAAAGAATATCAGTCTGCACTTTGGAATTAGTAAAGAACAATGAGCATTAATCCTGGAAAGATCAGCTAGAGTCATATTGTGAAGGGTTTACTACTAAATAATACACCTGCTAAACAGCCTATATAATTTTAAAGATATGAAATATGTAAGGCATATATACAAGATAATTTTATCCTGTACCTCACATCACATCAAATTTACTATGGCTACCTAATAGAAAGTCTCACCTATTTTTGTGTTGAACAAGTATCAATTATTTCCATTGCTGAACCATGCTGACCCAAATTAATTCTTGCCACCAGAAATTCTTAAGTTTCTGGCATGAACCATCAGCAATTATTTTATTGATATTGCACTGAGCTCAGTTCACTGACAGAAGTGCTATAAAAAGTTGTCATTGTCTGGGGACTGTTATTCCCCAAAGGTGTTCCTTTGAAAATCTTTTTATGTATATCAAGCTACAATAAGAAAAAGGACTGGAGAAGGTTTGCTGTATAGGACAACCTTTCCACTGAGCCAGAATGAAAACATTTGGAGTCAGAAGACTTTAGTTCAAAAATCCATCTTTTGAGGATTTCAACCAGTCATTTAAACTGTGTGATCTTCAGTGTTCTCATTTATGATTCAATTCTATAAACATTTATTAAGTGCCTAATTTGTGCCAGGAACTGTAAAAGGAAATCTTAGTCATACTAGATGAACTGTGGGTTATATAGAGTACTGAGGGAGGATTGGCATTGTGGTATGAGATTTACTGAGACCTTTTCACTGATATCACCTTAATGCAAGCCCTCATCTCAGATCTATACTATTGTGAAAGTCTTATTGGTATTCTCCTTGCCATAAGTCTTCACCCATTCTAGTCCATTCTCCTCTAAATTGCTGAAGTGATTTTTTATGAAGTGCAAGCCTAATCACATCTCGCCTTTTCTTAAAAAAAAAACAAAAAACCTCTAGTGTTTCCCAGTCACTTCCAGGATCAAATATATTCTCTGGTGTTCAGAAACCTTCATAACTGGAACCCTACTTCCTCATCTTGCCAGGCTTCTTATACTCCACATATTTTACAGGTTAATAACAATGACCTCCTCTCTGTTCCTCAGACAAGACATTTCATCTTCATTCACTAGCTGTCCCCTATTCACAGAATGTCATCCCTCCCCATTTCTACCTTCTCACTTCAAGGCCTAGCTAAAATTCCACTTTTCAAAGGAAGCTTTTTTCTGATTCTTCCTTGATCATAATTCCTTCTGTGTTGATTATTTCAAATTTACTCCATATATAATTTGTTTGTACATAGGTGTTTTCATGTTCCCCATTAAACTGTCAGCTACTTAAGAGCAAGGACTTTTTAAATTTTTTTTTCTGTCCCATAAACTTTACACAATGCCTGGACATTAGCAGGCACTTAATAAATGTTTCTTATTGCCCAGATGGCTGACTTCTTTAGGCCTATCAGTATAACAGCTGGATGAAGGATTGCTTGAAAGAGGGAAAAACTGGAGGATAAGAGACTGATTAGGAAGCTAATGTAATAGTCCATGTGAAAGGCAATGTAGGTCTGAAATAGGGTGGTGTCTCTGTGAGTAGAGAGATGTGCACAGATGTGGGATATGTTGTGAAAGCCAAATTGATAAGACTAAGCAATTGACAAATCAACAATTAACTAGATATTAGGGTTGAGGGAAAGTAAAAGTGTGAAAATGTTCTAAGGCTGTAAACTTCAGATTGGAAAAATATCGGTACCTTCAACCAAAACAGGAAAGTTAAGACATTAGGAAATTTGGAGAAAAGATAGTTCTGTTTTATACTTAGAAACTTCTCTCAGGAATGTATTTATGGATACCCAAAATTCCAATAGGCTTCAAATATTTTATTAACAAAAGTTATCAGCAAAAAAATTATTTGAGAACTTATGTATAAATTTATTATAAATTGAGATATATTATCTAATTTATGCATATATATGATATGTATATATACATACATACATAAGTATTCACATTTAAGTATACAAGTATATTTATGTATCTATATATTTGTTTACAAGTGTTATATAAATATTTATTTATTAGTATAGATACAAGTAAATAAAATTATTTATAAATATATTTACTCATTCATAAGTGATTTATATTTATATCACATATATTACATATGTTAATTTATAAGTGATATTTCTATTAGTACTATACCAATAGTTGTGTAAAATACACAACAGGAAATACATTTCAAAAGCAAACAGTTGACGATGAAAGCAAATATGATTTTAGAGTCAAGAAAGAGTCACAGAGTTCATTGGGCAGGGATTTAACAAGGTCAAAGATGAAATTTGAGAAAAAATGGAGGCAGCTAGGTGACGCAGTGGATGGAGCACCCGTCCTGGAGTCGAACCTGAGTTCAAATTCGGCCTCAGACAATTAATAATTACCTAGCTGTGTGGTCTCGGGCAAGCCACTTAAACCCATTACCTTGCAGGAAAAAAAACAAAAAAACCTCAAAAATAAAAAAGAATGAATAGTTGCACGAAGTATGCATTGGAATGGAGTGAAACGGGAAAGCTAATTACCCTTGAATTAGGGAAGTTAATTTAAGGGTTATAGGCCACGTTCAGTATGTTAAGGACCTAAACTAGAAGTGTGGACTTCAATGATTGATGACATAGAGAATAGAACTCAAGATTTGGCTACTGGTTAGACAATGAAGATAAATGTGAATGGAGAGTCAAACATGCCACCAAAGTTGTGAACTTGGGCTATAATACAAAGGAAAATCTGTGAACAGGAGCGAGGTTCCAGAGGGACCCAATAGAAGGGTAAGGCAGATTAGGATCAAGGCATAGAAAGAATTAGGACATAAATCTATCTGACGTAGAACGATAGGAGGGAGTTAAACATTTATCGCACAATACCCCCTTCTACAAGAAGACTTCCTTAATCTCCCCAGAACTCATCTCTTCTTTCTATGTACTCTCTAGCAACTAAATCTCCCTTTTATATTAATTTGTATTCTATTTTCCATGGCTTTCATATGAGTATTGCTTCTATTTGGTCCTTGAAGGCAAAAACTACATATTCTGTATCTTTGCATCAGCATCTAGCATAAGACCTGGCACACAGTATGTTACTAGTGTTTGTTGAATGCTGAATGTTAGAAGTATGGAAGAATAAGTTGTTTTCATACCCCACTACTCTGATGCCCTACCATGTGTCCTAAAATGATGAAAATTCAACATTCCCCTACTATTAATTGTGATAGTCTGTTCAGTTTAACAACTCACAAAATAAATTTTCTTCAAAACAAATTGTGTCCATATGGTCATGTTGAAATCTGTATCACTACATTTCTACTGACTTATTCTTTAATTAACCTCATAAGTCTTTGGTTTTGAAAATCTGGATAAAAGGCACCATAGGCAAGATGCAAAGTGAGATTAAATGTTCTCTTTTTGGCAAGACTACAGCAAGTAAAGAGAAAAAAAATAAAAGATTAGATCAGCTCTTGGTTTCTGAAGTAGGCTAGTTATTTCCCCTTCTCCAACTTCTTTTTTTTTATTTCAATCAGCATCTATGCATTGATGCTTGAAATTACTGCAAATCCTCTAGGAATATTATCAGAAGAAATATTTCAAAAGTGAAAAAAAACAGACTGAAGCAGTTTGCCTCACTTTTCTTAGGTTTCCTTTCCCCTTACACCTTTGAACTAATCCTTTCTTAACCGTTCAAAAAATTATATAAGGCTCCTAATTTAATATAGGCCATGTTGTCCACAAATAACTAATATCTTTGTTTTTATAGTTGATCTTACCCATAAAATCATCTCTGCTCCTCAGATTAACATTTCATTTATTCCATCACAAATCAAGAAAACCTTGACTACCTTCACAATAAGGCAAATAAATATATTAAAAGATAATATCAGCAATCTTGTGCAAAATAAAATTGTTATCAAATATCAAATCAATATTTGTTTATCAGAGTGAAAGACCTGGATGCCCTTGATGCCAAGGTAGTAAGCAATACTACAAGTGACTCCCAGCAGCCTGGCATTCATTAAAGACACGTGCAATATTACATCTCTAGGTAAATATTATGCCTGTAGCAAATACCACTTTGTTATCAATTTTTTCCCAGCCAAAGAATTGATTAAACTCTTTCAGAGTGATTGATATAAGAGGTTGCAGAACCATTCTAATGACAGCATCCAGAGTATACTTAAAGCAGCTTCCAAGATGCCTTAACTCCAGTGTCTTCTTCAGGGAAACACTATGGTCCAGAGAGAGTGGGAACACCAAGAAGGGAAAGAAAAGAGATCTTGCCTAATATCATCAAACTTGAGAGTGAGGAGTTATGGGAGTAGCCATAACTTAACTATCATTGTAATAGTTTAGTGCCAGTGACTGACTTCTACAAATCAATGAAGATTAAGTGCCTACAATGTGCCAGTTAGGGGCAGCTAAGTAGCATAGTGAGTAGAGTGATGGACATGGAATTAGGAAGGCCTGGGTTCAATTCTGTCCTCAAATACTTAATAGCTGTGTAACCCTGGACAAGTCACTTAACCCGTATTTGTCTCAGTTCCTCATCTGTAAAACGGGGACACAATGGAGAAAGGATAACTCTTTGCCAAGAAAACTCCTAAATAGAATCATGAAGAGTTGAATACAAGTAAACAAAAAATTTTATGATACTCAGATTTAAAAATAACCATGCTAATTTCATTATAAGCTAGTGAGAAAATGTTATTCATAGTATTAAAGCTTTAAATATATCATATTTGTAAAACTTATTAATTCAAAAGTATTACAACATGATAACAAAATTTGTTCATTTTACAAAGCTAGTCATCAAAATATGACAAAAGCTACTAACCTTAAATTAATCAGTGAAAGTAACAAAGTAATCATTGGGTTTTTGCAAAATTTTAGCTTTGCTTTGTTCCTATTAATGAATCAAGAAATTTATAGAATTTCCAAAGCACATTTATTCTACCTTTCCTCCTTTTAGCTCAACTTAGTATCCACTTTGAAAATCCCACAGCTTCTTTAACTATAAAAACTGAAGAAAAAATTCACAAAACCATAAAATTTGAATGCTAAAAGGAAACTCAGCATATCTAGATCAGCTCTATATGAAAAGAATTCACTTATATTAATATATCTGCTATAATTATAATTAACAATGTTATTAATTTTTGAATAATGTATTCCATAACTTAAATTATTAGTTAAATTACCATATCATATATGAATACAATATACAATAGATAGTAATTATATTATATTAATATTACTATATTTTGCCAAGAAATCATCCAACCTTTTAAATATGCTGATTCAATTTTTCTCCTAAAGAATGTGCAAGGTGGGCATTTAATCTATGCTATTTAGTTTATCATTATCAATCTCAAATCCACCCTATGTATACCCTGTCATATACTATTAATTGAATAGTTTGAGGATCTGTGAATCTTTTGGTATGGTTTAAACTGTCCAGTGTACTAAGGTATCTTAAATAAGTCTAAGTTATTTATATATATATATATATATATATATATATATAATTGAAGAAGACCAAAATGATATCACTATGTTAGAGACAAATTACATTGTGTCCAACTGTGACTGATCAGACCAATACAAGCTTGGAAAGCTCTACCACAATTAGGGAACAAATAGTACATGTGAACACCTGAGGTGAATTGTCTAAACATGCATATGTCACATTTCCTCCAAACTGCTTCAATTCTGACCTTCTCATTGAACACAGCAATATCACTGATGAGGGTACACCATACTAGACAATCTGGTGCCAGTATCTCCCATGCTGCACAAGCAATTCCAAAGTTCTTAAGAGAGACCTTCAAGGTGTTCTGGGGATCACTTCTTCTGACCCCCTTGTAAGCACTTGTCTTGTGTGAGTTATCCATAGAATAGTCTTTCTGGTAAGCATTCTTCTGGCATTATAACATGACCAGTCCATCATAGTTATATTCTCTGTAGTAATGTTGGAATGCTAGGCAGTTTAGTTCAAGAAAAGACCTCAGTTTTTGGTTCTTATCCTGCCAGGTGAGCTTTTCAGAGTCTGCCTAAGACAATTTAAATGGTAGTAATTCAGTTTCCTGATATGGCTCTGGTAGACTGTCCAGGTTTTGCAGGCATATAGCAGTTTGGTCAGTAAAATGGCTAACATTCAGTTTGGTAGTCAGTAAAATAGATCTTCTCTCCCATACTTTCTTCTGGAGCCTCCCAAATACTGAGCTAGCTCCTGCAATGCATGTGTCAACCTTCTTGTCAATGTGTATCTCCTTGGAAAGGACACAGCCAAGGTAATTGAACTTGTCCATGGTACTCAAAACTTCTCCATTGTTGTAATCAATCATTACACACATATATATGCTGTGTTGCTGACTGATAAAGGACCTGTCTTCTTGTTAATTGTTAGAACAAAATGCCAAGCAGCAGAGAATCTATCCATACTTTGTTGCATCTCAGTTTCAGAGGCTAAATTAAGTACAATCATCTGCAAACACAAGAATTTGCTATCGGTGCAGTTGCTGATCTTGAGGTCATGTTCAAACTCAGTGAAGGTGTCTGATAACATGGCTGAAAACATCATACTAAGAAGCATGGGAGCAAGGACACATCCTTCTTTCACTCCACTGGTAACTGGGAAATTTCTACTCTCCAGAACCCAAAACTGACCTACAATACTAATGTACTTCTCTGGGCATTCAAATTTCATTGTAATGTTCTATAAACTCTCTCAACTGACAGTATCAAAGGCCTTGGTCAGATCTATAATATATACAGACCTCTTTTCTATCCTGGAATTTTTCCCTGGATTTGTTGGGCAGCAAACACCATATCAACTGTTCTTTGACCCTTTCTGAAGCCACCCTGGCTCTCAGGGAGGTCACCACCTTCTAGGTGAAGGACCAGTCTATTGAGAAGGATTCTGGCAAGAATCATGCCAGAAAAGACTAAAAGAAAAATACCCCTGTGATTTTCACAGGGCAATCTATTTGTAGAGATGGACCATGGAGGCATCCTTTAATTCTTGAGGGATAACCTCTTCATGCAATATAACCTAGAAAATTTTAGTCAATTTTTGGATGACCAATGCCCCCCCACCCCGATCTTGTAGATTTCAGCTGGAATAGAGTCAGCACCAGGTGCCTTCCCACTTGAAAGGATCCTAATGGCATTCAAAACCTCTTCTTTAATTGGAACTTTGGCTGTAGACTGACTTCAACTTGAGGTAAATAGTCAATGGCTTCTGCAAGTCTGTTAAGAACACTTTGGAAGTGTTCAGTCCATTTCTTTAGGATCATGTCCCTGTTTTTAATCAATGTGGATCCATCAGTAGTTGAAAAGCACCATAGGTCATTGGCCCATGAATGGTTTTCAGGGCACCATAAAAGTATTTTGGTTTGTTACTATGTGCATAAAATTAAATTTCATCTGCCTTCTTACTAAACCAAGAGTCCTGCATCTCTCTAAGCTTTACTTGTACTTTACTTTTGATGGAATTAAATACTGCCTTCTTAGAAATGGATGGATTATTCTGCCAGTGAACCCTGTGAAGTTCTCATTTTTTCATTTAGCAATTTCAGCATTTTACTATCTTTTCATCAAACCAGACTTGATGTATGGGAGTGTTCTGGCCCAGATGAGCAAATGCAGTGCAGTACAACATATCTCTGAATGTTGCCCGCTCTTTTTCTGCTCCACTTGTGTTGGATCAGTTTTCCCTCCAAGTTAGCAACAAACTGTTCTGGCTCAGAGAGACATTTATTTTTTAGATTTTTCAAGGCAATGGGGTTAAGTGCCTTGCCCAAGGCTACACAGCTAGGTAATTATTAAATGTCTGAGGTCGGATTTGAACCCAGGTACTCCTGACTCCAAGGCCGGTGCTCTATTCACTGTGCCACCTAGCCACCCCACAGAGAGACATTCTAATCTCTTGACATTAATTCTTCTCATAGACATTTTGGCTTGAGGCTGCCAATGTTTTTGAATGTGAATATGTAGCTTGGAAAAGATGAATCAGTGATCATGCCAGGACTCTGCATCACACATTGCCCTGGTCATTCTCACATCCTGTCTGCCTCTTCTTACAATCACATAGTCTATAAGATGCCAGTGTTTGCATTGAGGGTGCATCCAGGAAGTCTTATTTTGTTTAAGTAAATGGAAGATAGTGTTTGTGATGAGAAGATCTTTAGATGTAGTAGGAAACCAGTACTGTTGCTGTTTCCCATTCCATTCCTCCCAGGGACTCTTTGCCATGCCTGGTAATCTGAGACTACTCTAGCATTAAAATTACCCAGAATTATGAGCTTATCTTCTTTTGATACATTGATGATAAAGGTCTTCAAGTCTTCATAAAAATTTTTCTTTACCTTCATCAGCATTCATATGGTGGATGTATACCCACTTTCATGATTATGGCATGACATTTTCCTGGAAGTGGCAGTCTCATTGTCAGGAGCCTATCATTCAGTCCTTTTGGTAAGCATTCAAGAATGTTGACTAGATTAGTTTTGGTTGCAAAACCTACCCCAGTTGGCAGCCACTCCAGAAAAATGTGTATGCAGCTTCAACTTCAGTAAGCTGGCCTTCATTTGTTAGTCTTGTTTCCATTTAGGGGCTGTTATTTGGATATGATAACTGCATTAGTTGTTCATCTTTCAGGTCTATTTGTGTTGTCCATGAGTGTACCCATTTTCCATGCATCAATGATGAGTGGAATGTTCTTTGAAGAGGCTTTTGTAGATTTTTCAAAGGGATTTTTACCACATGGTGGGATCCTTACTTGCCATGGTAATCAAGCCCAGGTTGGGTAAGTAAACAATTTTTAGGGTAGCTTTTCTAGGTCTTTCCTCAGATGAGGAGGTTAGCAGTGTGATCATTAACTGGGCTGGTCAGCTACCTAGGAGGCTACCGAATCTCACTACTGCTTTCAGTGGGGAATGATCCTATGACCTGGGCCCCCTGTTTTCACGCTTGTGACTACAGCAACCAGTGTATCCACACCTGCTACTTCTTCGTTTGCCTGTCACCACAGGACTTTGAGGAATCTCAAAGTAAGGATTATGCCTTTTGATATGTGCATAAATTGAATTTAAATGAGGTTCTTCAATTGGAACTTTAGCTATAAACTGATTGACTTCAACTTGAGGAAAACGGTAAGTGGCTACACAAATCCATCTTCCTCACCTTCTCTGCCAAAGTCATCATAATCCAGCATGGCAAGACAGAATCAAGGCAGCAGGTGATGGATCTTGATGTAGTGAATGACAGTGATATCTTTGCTCTCTGAACAAGTTCTGAGTGCTTCACAGCACCACTTCAGCTGGCTTCTTGGCTGCTGGAGCAAATTGTTCTCTTCTACCCATTCCACCGGAAGTAGAAAACCACTTGCTTGAGTTTGAGACTCCCTCTGGTAAGCTCAATTTGGTTTAGCCCTCCTGCTGAAAAGATTTACTAGGGTGACCACTATGCATGCTACAGCTTCTTGAAGCCACAGGTGAGAGTTAGGTGACTCAAGCGGGCATCAGAGGTGGAAAGCAGTCCATAAATGGCCCAGTAGTCCTCTTACCAAAGGTACTAGTCTTCCTTGAACACACCCTACACTCCCCAAATAGAATTAACTAAATAAAAAAAATATGGCATCAAAGAGAAAGGGGACATTATTTGAACCCTGGTCTTTCTGACATCAAGAAACAATGAAATGAAGTCAAAAGACTTTTAAATATCTCAGAGAAAAATCAATTGACTTAAAAAATATATGAAGGAGAAATAGGAATTATTTAACTACCTGAAAGTCAGCAACAACAAAGAGGTAACATCATATTTTGAGAAGTTACAAATGAAAACTGCCCAGATACAGAACTAAGGGTATAATAGCATTTGAAGGAATTCACAGATCACTTCCAGAAAAACACTCCACAATAAAAATTCCCAGGAATATTGTCATCAAGATCTAGAAATTCCAGGACAATGGAAAAATACTGCCAGCACAGCATCTGAAAAGAAAGAATTCCACAATGACAGCTCCACGGAGTATTTAATAACTATGACTATAAAGGAACGTTGGATGTGCAATATGATATTCTGGAAGGTAAAAGTTCCATAAATATAGCCAAGAGTAATCTATTCAAGAAAACTTTGTGTAATTCTATAGGGAAGAAATGGAGATTTATTGAAATAGAAGAATTTCAAACATTCTTTATGAAAAGACCACAGTTAAATAGAAAATGCAACATTCAACTGCAGAAATACTAAAAAGCATAAAAAATTTTAAATGATGGAAACATCATAAGGTACTAAAAAGTTTAAACTGTTTACATCCTTATAGGGATATATAAAACCCCTCAGAACTTTCTCATCTCTAGGGACCTTAGAGGAAACCTAATCAAAGAATCTGGGTGTGATTCAATTAAATTAGAATGGCCTCACAAGAAGATTGGAAGGCTAAGGAAGAGGGAAGAGTGAGGAAGAATGGAAGAAAGAATAGGGTTCAAGTAAGTAAGTAAATATGTAAATAAATAGTGTTCAAGTAAGAGTTTATATAATGGAGGGGAAAGTCAGTAATTATAGACAAAACAATCACTTGAGGAATGGACAAGGTTAAAAAGAGAAACATGCATCTAAGAAAATAAAACAGAAATACTCAATTAGTATTAGTAACAGTGAATGATAATGAAATAAACTCACCCATAAAATGGATGCAATAGCAAATAGATTAACAATCAGAATTCAAAATTTTTTTGTTTACATCAAAAAAATTTATGTCAGTAATTCATGGTTAGGCCAAACTTATTATTATAAAAAATGACAGCTCTACCCAAATTAAAATACTTATTTAGTGCCATACCAATCAAACTACCAAATAACTATTTTACTGAGGTGGAAAAAATAGTAGCAAAATTCATCTGGAGCAACAAAAGGTCAAGTATATCAAGGGAATTGATGAAAAACAATGTAAAAAAGGTGGTCTAGCTCTACATCTAAAATATAAAGCAGTAGCCATCAAAACCACCTGGTACTGGTTAAGAAATAGAATAATGGAACAGTGGGTTAGTGGATGAATATAGTAATCTGTCGTCTGACAGACTGAAAGATATTAGCTTCTGGGATAAAAAAATCACTATTCAACAAAAATTATTGGAAGAACTGGAAAATAATATGGCAAAACTAGGCATAAATCCACATCTCATACCCTGTAACAAAATAAGGTCAAAATGGTACAGACTTTAGAGAAAGGGTGATACCATAGACCAATTAACTGATCAAGAATTATTTGGTCAGATCTCTGGAAAGGGGAGAAATTTATGATCAAACAAGAAAAAGAGTACAAAATTGCAAAATGGATGATTTTGATTATATAAAAAGTTTTTTGCACTAATAAAATAAGGCCGCTAAGATTAGAAGGAAAACAGAAAACTGGAAAAGAATTTTCACAGTTAGGGATCCTGATAAAGATTTCATTTCTAAAATATATTTTAAATTGAATCAAGTTTAAAATATTGTCATTCCCGAATTGGTAAATGTTCAAAGGATATGAACAGTGCAATTTTTCAAATGAAGGAATTAAAGATATATACATATAGATAGATAGATGATAGATAATTTAACATGAAAAAAATTCCAAATCACTACTGATTAAAGAAATGCAAATTGAAACAACTATGAGGTACTACCTCATATCTATCAGGTTGGCTAAGATGACAAAAAGGGAAAGTGATCAATGTTGGAAAGGTTGTGAGGTTGGAGAGGTTGTGAGAGGATTGGGACATTAACAACTTTAAGTTGTTGGTATTGGGAACTAATCCAGTCATTTGAGAGAGCAATATAGAACTATGTCCAAAGAGCAATAAATGTGATCATACCCTTTGATCCAGCAATACCAATATTAGGCCTACACTCTCCCAAAATCATAAAAAAAAAAATGGGAAAAGTTCCTCATGTTCCAAAATATTCTTAGCAGCTCTTTTTGAAGTAGCAAAGAAATGGAAATTGAGGAGATACCCCATCAATTGGGGAATGACTGAACAAATTATAGTATATGAATGCTATGAAATACTATTATTCTAAAAGAAAATATGAATGATATCACTCAGAGAATCATGGAAAGAATTATAAAACCTGATGCTGGGTGAAGGGAAAAGAACTAAGAGAACACTGTATGCATTAACAGCAACATTGTCAGTTGATAAACTTTGATGGATACATCTCCTCTCAGCAGTTCAGAGAACTAGGATAACCCTGAGAGAACTTTATGTACAACATGACTCACATCCAGATGAAGAAAAAAACAAAACAAAACAAAATAAAAAAAACTACAGAATCCGAATGAACACTGTTTATTTTTTCAAATTTCTCTTATTTTTTTCCTTTCTAATCCATGGTTTTCTTTCTTTTCCCAAAGTCCTAATTTCTTATTCAGAAAATGGATAATATACAAATATGTTAAACAAAATGTACATGTACAATATTCATTAGACTATTTGCCATTGATGCAAGGAGGTGGGAAGGGACAGTGAAAGAAAATTATGTAACATAAATATGTATGTGGATGAATGTTAAAAATCTTGCAAAACATGTAATTGGAAAAATAAAATAAAACAAAAGTAAAAAGAAACACAATTTTAGCAAAGAGTTAAATAGCTGAAATCATAATAGATTTACTTCTGCTACAGCAGCACTTTTTTTTAAAGACAGAGTTAACAATCATGATCTCTGACAAAGCAAAAAATAGATCTAATTAAAAGAGATAAGTAGGAAAACTATATTTTGCTAAAATAATTGATGAAGAATGAAACAATATCAATATTGAATGTATATTGACAAAGGAGCTTACCATACAACTTTTAAAAGAAATATTAAATGAATACAGGACAAAATAGTAAAACTATACTAATGAGGGGACCTCAATTTAGCCCTCTCAAACATAGATATAAATACTTATAAAATAAACATGAAAGAAGTTGAGACAAACAGAATTTTTAAAAAATTAAATATGATAAACACCTGAAGAAAATTAAGTGATTATAGAATTATTTCTATTTCTAGACTCTGCATGGCAGCTTCAAAAAGCTGAGCATGTATTAAGATATAAGCATCTCACAAATAAATGAATAAAAGCAGAAATTCCAAATGATTCTTTTTGTGTCCTTAATGCAATGCAGGGTCTTTCAAGCACAGATTAAAAATTAATTGAAAACTAAATAACCCAGTCCTTTAAAATGCATTTCATCATACTAGTATATAAGGAGGGATAATAACTGCCATCAGAGCAATTTATTCCAGCAGCTAAGAGTGGAGAACAAAACCCA
Organism: Macrotis lagotis; assembly: GCF_037893015.1. Lineage (NCBI taxonomy): Eukaryota > Metazoa > Chordata > Mammalia > Peramelemorphia > Peramelidae > Macrotis > Macrotis lagotis. The sequence goes on from NC_133658.1 coordinate 676,047,876, forward strand.
ACAACAGCATTGCAAAGATATAATTAGACATTTTCATACCTAAGACAAGCACCACAAATAGTATTCATTACAACAGGTACACACTTTCAATTTCGACATCATCCTGCTGAGAAACAAAATCCAAAGGACATCATCCACAGAGATGCTGCACAGAAAGCTTCTCAATCCCTCCCCTAGTTAATTTCCTTTATTATAATGTCTTGATAACTTGAGAAATAGCAAAAGGAATAGAGAATCAGACTTGAAGTCAGGAAGAAATATTCAGTTCCTACCTATAAAAGATATTAGTTGTGTAAACTTGGACAGATCACTTAATTTCTCAGTGCCCCCAGCAACTTTATAAATTGAGAAACATAAGTTGTAAGAACTACCAATCTACTTTGGTGGAAGATTTCTACAATGGTTGTTCCCCCAACAAGGAAATTAGAGATAGAGACTCAAAGTCTCAACTATTTTATATGAACTGAATGGTTATAACACTAATACTCTTTGATTCTCTAGTCACATGCCCCTACAAGGTCATTGATAAAAAAGAAAGGATCCATTACACTAAAATATTTATAGAAAATTTCTGTGATATCAAAATAATGAGATAAATTAAGAAACAATAACAAAAAGGTAGTAAAAATGCAATGGAATATTATTATGCTGAAAGAAATGACAAAAATAGTGAATACAGAGCAGCATGGCTTACATTAAGTAAGGCAAAATAAATTGATAAGATCCAAGAGGATAATATGTATAAATATATATATATAAGTTTATATTTATATATATATGCTTAGACATATACATATAACTACATAGTTTGAAAAAATTAATGTTGTAAAACTACACAAACTTGTTCAATCCAAAAAAATATCAAAAGAAGGCTCCCTTCTTTCTTTTTCAAATTTTTCAAAAGTGGAGATTCCACAGGTATACATTTATTAGTTTTATCAGATTTTCTCATTTCGTTGATCAGTTTTGTTTAATTTTTTTCTACCTCTCTTATTTTTTTAAATTTATTATAGAGGAATAAAGAAGAGAAGAAATGCATGGGCAATTTAAATGATATTAAAAACAAATGATATCAATTAAATTTACTTTAAAATTCTCAATTTTTAATAGCAAGATGGTAAGGTCACGCATTTCTTCACATTGGCAGGATATCAAAACAATGCGTGAAGCCAATTCTTTATGTTCGAGCTGGAAGAAATCTCACAGGTCATCTATTCCAATTCCATTTTTGGAGGAGGAAATAGGTTGAGTTAGTGCCAAAACTGGGACTATGATTATAATTTAACTTCTCAACCCCAACTGAAATTTGGCCATTGTCATACTTCCAGTCCTTTTAAGTTCTTAGTCTCATGACTAAGGACAAATAGTCAGACAGGAAACAGTTATTCATCAAGCAAAAATCTGTCACCAACTTCATTGAAGCTTCCTTTGACCTGTGGGAAAGTTGGAGAAATCAAAAAGAACAAAACAGTGGGAAAATTAAACAGCCCGTGACTGAATGGCACCTGAAGAACTTAGCCCTGATTCCTCCCTGTGGGCAGAATTCATTGCCTCACCAGATAACAGGCACAGAACTAGAAGGGACCTAAGAAGTCAATTAATCTTGTCCTCTCTTTAAAAAAATGAGGAAACTACAGCCCAGAAAGTTAAAGTGTGCAAGGTCACAAAAGTACAGGTAATTACAATTAAAGCAACCATATAGCAATGACTAAATACACTAGAAGAATTAAAGAATAATCTACTTCATAACTGTAAGGATTTATAATTTCATTGGTACGTATACTTCCACTAATGACCCAAATCTCAAACATTCTAATAATTTGATATCTTTGGGATTTATCATGTCAGGAAAATTAATCATTCAACATCCCTCTGTCAATCTGAGGATTATTGTCTAGAAATTTTAGGGAAAGATCATCTAGTCCAATTCCGTTTTTATACAGGCAAGGAAATTAAGGTTATTAAAAATTAAGGGACTGACTCACAGTCAAACTGGCAGGAAATAAAACTCAGGATTTGAACCTCCAGCCTCTGATTCCAAATTCAGGATCCTTTTCACAATGTCACATAGTAATGCAACCCAGTAAAGAATGTCACTAAACTAAACTAAGCTGGCTCTCTGAAAACAGCTGATCACCTTTATGTGAAGCCTTTATTTCTAGGATAGGATAGTCTATAATTTGTACTCAAGGGGCATAGAAAATTAAGGGTCACCTCAACACTATGCTGAGATGTCAGAGTAGGTCTTTGTTGGAAGATAAACAATAAACTAAGACAAGGTCACTATACTATCAAAAGTAATGTACTCCTTTATTTGGACAAGTGAAATTAGTGTTAATAGCTGACATTTATAGAGTATTTTAAGATTTACAAAGCATTTTACATTTATTATCTATTTGAGTCTCATGGTAGTCTTTCGAAGTACTTATTCATTAAATATAATACCACTCCATACCAGTTATCATGTCAACAATCTAAGTAATGATCTATCTTGCAATAGCAAGGAATATTTAAAGCAATTTATATTAGGGTTTTTTTTTTTTTTGCAAGGCAATGGGGTTGTGTGGCTTGCCCAAGGCCACACAGCTAGGTAATTATTAAGTGTCTGAAGCCACATTTGAACTCAGGTACTCCTGACTCCAGGGCCGGTGCTCTATCCACTGTGCCATCTATCCACCCTAAACCAATTTTTTGAAAGGGAGAGGAAGGTCTATTTATTTATATCTTTTTTGCCTTGAAAATATCTACTCTCTTGAATTGTTAGGAAGAGGCCACCAGAAAGAAATCAGGGAAAAGAAAAGAGCCAAGGTTCTATACATAAGTATTTCCCTACTTTTACTTATAAATAAGGCTCTCCAAGCAAAAGATAAATACACAAAAGGGAAAAATTCACTCAGATCGATAAAAACAACCTGGATAGTCACACATGCTTGATTCCTAATAAGAAATTACTAAGAAAAATTGCCAAGACCACATTGGATCCATATAAGAACGCTGAACTGTTCAGCCTAGTGCCTTATCTCTGCCTCCTAGACAAAGAGAGAAACAGGTAGAAAGGCATATATCTATTTAGCTTCCTTCCTCCCTAGAAAATAAACACCTTAAAGACACAGAAGTAATCCAGGACCCCATGTTTGCAGGAGTAGAGAGAAATAAGTAGATGCACAAACATTTATATAAACAGAAGACACTAATTTCCAGGAGACTGAGAGAAGTGCAATAAGCCAGGGAATAAATTAGCCTCAAACTGCTTATCTAGTCCATTGAGAAATGAGCTAGGGTGCTACAGTCTGAACCTTAATGATTTGGCCTTTGTCAATTTCTTTGTCCTCAGTCTGATAGGGTCCCAGTATTTTGGAAATTAATTTTTTAATTTGTAAAATTTGCAATTCTAAGAGTCCAGGTTTTTTAATATATTTATAAAAAAAGTGGCATAGCACATAAAACTGACCTTGGAGATAAGAAGATCTGGGTCCAAGTCACCTTTAATGAATATTAAGCTTGTGAATCCCAGAAAACTACTTAATCTATCAGTGCTCTAGCCCACTTCTAAGATTATAAATTGCAATCAAAATGCCAGCCTACATGTATTAAAGGAAGTTTCTCACCTGACAGTCCCCTTTATAATATTGTTGATGTTTTCATTCAATTGCATCTCTTTGTGACCTCATTGACACACCTGTGCTTTTCTTGGCAAAAAAAAAAAAATACTGATTTGCCCTTTCTTTCTCCAGTAAATTAAGGTAAACAGAAATCAAGTGACTTACGCAAGATCAAACAAGTAGTGAGGTTGGATTTGAATTCAGATCTTCCTGACTCCCGGCCCAATGCCTTATCTACTGAGTCCTCTAACAACCTTTATCAGAGTCATAGATAGAGCTAGAAGGGACCTTAGAGGCCATCTGTATTCCTTAAAATTATATATGGAAAAATGTTACACTTTAAAAGGAGGGGGGTGGAGGAGATAGGGAAAGGAGGAGAGAACTATATTAATATTTCTTTGCTCCTAAGGATTTAACTAGAAATTTTAGCATTAATGTTTAATTTAGAATGACACAACACTCTATCAACAGAAGAACATACAATTTGAATTGGTTCTTTGTTGCTGGTGATGGATTGTCAAGCTTTCAGATTTCCTCAGCTAGCTTTTCTTTTATTTAATTTTTTAAATTTTCATCCATTTGTACATCTATATTTCCAAGTTACAAAATTTCCCTCCACCCTTCCTCCCCATCCTCTTCCCCTCAGTAGAGAACAGTCAGGTTAGCATTTTACATACATATTTTGTTAAATTTATTTACAAATTAGTAATTTTGGCATGATGAATTAGGATTGAGGGAATTGAGAGATAATTTTTATAAAGTGATCATCAGATTTAGTAGGGGTGTTTTTTTTCTTTCTTTTGTTTTGTTTTTCTTCCTTTGAGTCTAATACGGTTGTCCTAGCTCTCTGGACTAGTGAGAGGAGTTGCTTCCATCAAGATTGTTCATCTCATAATGTTGTTGACATGTACATTGTACTGTTGGTTTAACTCCCTTCTCTCAGCATCAGATCCCATAAATCATCCCATGTTTCTTTAGAGTCTGACCATTTATTGTTTCTTATAGAACAGTAACATTCCACAGTATTCATTTACCATAACTTGCTTAGCCATTCCCCAATTGATGGACATCCCCTCAATTTCCAATTCTTTGCCACCACAAAAAGAGGTGCCAAGAATATTTTGGAACATGTAGGACTATTCCCATTTTTTACAATTTCTTCTGGATATAGTCCTAGAATTAGAATCCTTGAATCAAAGGATATGAACAGTTTTATTGCTCTTTGGACATAGTTCCATACTGCTCTCCAGAAAGGTTGGATCCGTTCATAAATTTCCCATCAATGCATCAATGACCCAATCCTCCCACATTGTCTCCACCATGAACATGTTCCCTTTTTCTCATCTTGACCAATCTAATAGGTGTGAGATAATACCTCATTGTTGTTTTCATTTGCATTTCTCTAATCAATAGTGACTTGGAACATTTTTTCATATGATTACAGATAGCTTTACTTTATTCATTTGAAAACTGTCTGTTCATATTCTTAGACCATTTATGAATTGGGGAATGACTTGTGACTTTATAAATTTGATGTAATTCTCTATATATTTTAGAAATGAGACCTCTATCAGAATTCCTTGTTATGAAGATTTTTCCCTAGATTTCTGCTTTTTTTTCCCCCTAATTTTGGCAGCACTGATTTTATTAGTGCAAAATTTTTTAATTTAATATAGTCAAAACCATATATTTTGCAGTTTATAATATGCTGTAATTCTTGTTTGGTCATAAATTTATCCCTTTAGCATAGATCAGATAGAGAGTCTATTTTCTGGTCTATTAATTTATCTGTGGTATCACTCTTTATGTCTAAATCCTGTAGCTATTTAGACCTTATTTTTGTCTAAGGGTGTAAGATGTGAAGCTATTCCTAATTTTTCCATACTATTTTCCAGTTTTTTCCAACTATTTTTGTCAAATAGTGAGTTCTTATCTAAGGCTGATGTCTCTGGGTTTGTCAAACAGTAGATTATTGTAGTCATTTACTGCAGTTTCTTTTGAACCTATCCTAATCCATTGATCTATTACTCTATTTCTTAACCAGTACTAGGCAGTTTTGATGACTGTTGCTTTAGAGTATAGTTTTGGATGTGGTAGAGCTAAGCCACCTTCCTTTACATTTTTTTCATCAGTTCCATCACTATTCTTGCCCCTTTTTTACTCCAGATGAATTTTGTTACTAGTTTTCCTAGCTCGGTAAAGAAGTCAGTTGGTAGTTTGATTGGTATGGCACTGAATAAATAATTTAATTTGGGTAGAATTGTCATTTTTTATCATATTAGCTCAACCCAACCATGAGCATTTGAAATTTTTTCCAATTATATAAATCTGAATTTATTTGAATGAGGAGAACTTTATAATTGTGTTCATACAGTTCCTGAGTTTACCTTGGAAGGTAGATTCTGAAGTATTTAATATTGTCTATAGCTACTTTAAATGGAATTTTTCTTTGTATCTCTTGCTCTTGGGCTTTGTTGTTTATATATGGAAATGCTGACTATATGGGTTTATTTTATATCCTGTATGAATTTGTTCCTTGTTTCAATGAGATTTTTAGATGATTTTCTTGGGTTCTCTAGGCATATCATCATATCATCTACAAAGAATGAAAGCTTTACTTCCTCATTGCCAATTCTGATTCCTTCAATTTTTTTCTCCTCTTATTGCCACTGCTAGCATTTTCAATCCTTTATTTAATAGTAATGGTGATAATAGGCATCTGTTTCACCCCTGAATTTATTGGAAATGCTCTGAGTTTATACCCATTTAATATAATATTTGTTGATGGTTTTAGACAGATAATATTTATTATTTTAGGGAAAACCCCATTTATTCCTAAACTTTCTAGTATTTTTTAATGGGAATGGATGCTGAATTTTATCAAAGGCTTTTTCAGCATCTATGGAGATAACCATAAGATTTCTATTGGTTTTACTATTGATATGTTTAATCATGCTGAGTGTTTTCCTAATGTTGAACCATCCCTGCCTGCCTGGTATAAAACCAGTCTGACCATGGTGTATTATCCTGGTGATAACTTGCTGTGGTCCTTGCTATTTTTTGTGGTCCTTAATATTTTTGCATCAATATTCATAAGGAAGCTTGGTCTATAATTTTCTTTGTCTATTTTGCTTCTTCCTGATTTAGGTATCAGCACTATCTTGGTGTCATTAAAGAAGCTTGGCAGAACTCCTTCCTCTCCTATTTTTTTAAAATAATTTATGAAGACTAGGAATTAAATGTTCCTTAAATGTTTTGTAGAATTCACTTGTAAGTCCATCTGAACCAAGAGACTTTTTCTCAGTGAGTTTATTGATTTTCTCTTCAAATTCTTTTTCTGAGATGGGGGTTATTTAAGTAATTTATTTCCTCTTCTATTAATCTGGGTAGTTTGTACTTTTGTAAAAATTCATCCATTTCACTCAAGTTGTCCAATTTATTGGCATATAATTCAGGAAAAGTAGCTCTGAATTGTCTCTTTAATTTATTCCTCATTGGTGGTTGGTTCACCCTTTGCACTTTTGATACTAGTAATTTGGTTATCTTCTTTCTTTTTTTATTAGATTAACCAGGGGTTTATCTATTTTATTGGCTTCTTAATAAAACCAACTTTTAATTTTATTTATAAGATCAATGGTTTTCTTGCTTTCCATTTTATTAATCTCTCCCTTGATTTTCAGAATTTCTAATTTGGAATTTAATTGGAGTTGTTTAATTTGTTGTTTTTCTAGGTTTTTTAGTTGCATAACCAATTCATTGATCTCTTTCTCTATTTTATTCACATGGGCATTTAGAGATATAAAGTTTCCCCTCAAAACAGCTTTTGCTACAACCCATAAATTTTGGTATGATGTCTAATTATTATCATTTTCTTGGATATAATTATTGACTATTTCTTTTATTTGTTGTTTGATCCACGCACTATTTAATTTAAACTTATTTAATTTCCAATTAGCTCTTGGTTTAACTTTTACTGACCCTTTAGTACATGTAATTTTTATGGCATCATGATCTGAGAAGTGTGCATTTATTATTTCTGCATTTCTGCATTTGATTTTAAGGTTTTCGTGCCCTTATTGGTCAATTTTGGCAAAGGTGTTATGTACTGCCGAGAAAAGCATACATTCTTTTCTATCCCCATTAAGTTTTCTCTAAAGGTCTATTATATCTAAGTTTTCTAAGATTTCATTCACCTTCTTAATTTCCTTTTTTATTTTGTTATGAGACTTATCTAGTTCTGAGAAAGGGAGATTGAGTTCTCCCATATTAAAGCTTTGCTGTCTATTTCTACTTGTATTATACTCAGTTTACTTGATTGCTTTGATAAGCTTTTATTGTTATATCATCACAGATCCTATTCTTGATTGTTTGATAAGCAGCATTGACTCAAATTGCATCAAATTATAATTATAATCACTTTTACCTTACCCCTTTTCTATTATCTTTCAAGTACACACAATCCTCCTCATAAGTGAAAGTATCATCCAAAGACATATTTCTTGAACTATTTGTGCCCTTTTCCTCAGGCCTATTTTCTTTCACACTTTATTGCCCACACACCCAAGGTACTAAACCCTTGTTAAGTGAAGCTTATCCAATTAACACTAAGAATCTTGAAGATCTCTAAGTACTGGGAGGTTCTGGAGGTCTCACTGAGAGCCTAACAAATGATTGTAAGTAACAGAGACACTGTCTCAAGTCCTCACAGTTTACGATGCCCTCATTAGACAAGGTGCTTAGCACCTTGTGATTAAAGTCAGTCCAAGTATAATGAGATATTTAAGTTAAAGTTAACAGCCATAATTGAAGCTTACTTTTTCTTTATCTTCTTGGGTTTTGTCCTTTAGGTTCATGCTCTTCAATTATATTCTACCCTCTAATTTTCCTTAGAGAAGTACAGTTCTTAGGGCAACTAGGTGGTGCAGTGGATAGAGCACTGGTCTTGGAGTCAGAATCCAGCCTCAGACCTAGCTGTGTGAGCTTGGGCAAGTCACTTAACCTCACTGCCTTGTAAAGAAAAACGCAAAGAGAAAAAAATAAAATTCTAAAGAATTAAAATTGTTATATCTTCCCTTTTAGGGACCAATATTTATTTAAAACAATTTTATTTTTTCAGTCCCCCTTTTCCATTTACCTTTTTTTTAATGTAACTCTTCAGTCATGTGTCTGGCAATTGAACTCTTTGTCTAGTTCTGGTCTTTGTGTCAGGAAATTCTGGAAGTCCTATATTTTATTGAACATCCATCTTTTTCCCCTGACAGTATATGCTGAATTTTGTAGGGTAGTACTAGGTTGTAAATCCCAGGTCCTTAGCTCTCCAAAATATGTTATTCCAGTTCTTCTGATCTTTCATTGTTGAGGCTGATAGGTCCTCTGTTAGTCTGATTGTGTTACCTTTGTATTTGAATTATTTTCTTTTTTAATGCTTGCAATATCCTCTCTTTTATTTGAGGGTTCTGGAATTTTTTCAGCCTTTTTATTTTGATTGATGGAATCTTGTAGTCTTGTAGATTGATTAGTTTCAAACTGTTCCATTATAATTTTTAGGATTTTATTTTCTTCAATTATCTTCTGTATTTCCTTTCCCAGTTGGTTATTTTCTACTTTGAATGGAGTAGATTTCTTTTATCAACTTGTCACAATTCTCCTGCATGATATTCATTTCTTTTTTCCATTTTTCTTCTTCCTTTCTTCTTTGGTTTTTGAATTCTTTTTTAAGCTCTTCAATGAGCTTTTGTATTTGAGTCCAATTTATAGGCTGTTTTGATACTACTGTGAGTGATTTTTATCTGCTTTCTTCTTCAGCTGTGGCATTGCTGTCATCTTTATCTGTGAGGTAGTTTTCTATAGTGAGTGCTCTTTTAGCTTTTTTGTTCATTTTTGTTGATGTAGTTCTGCTCCTGGGGTATATGAAGTATAGATCCAAGCTTTTGTTTTGCTGGGACTGGGGTATGATTCCTGGTTCATTGTTGGCCAAGATGTTGCCTATGAAGTCCAGGCCTTGCTTTCGCAGAGGTTTGTTTTCTTCTTTATGTCCAGGTTCTGACTTATCAGAGGATTGTTCCAGACCCAGGCCTGTCTTTTAGCCCAGTGCTCTCAGGGTTCAGACTTTGTTTTGGGTTAGGATCCTCCTTGCTGGCTTGCTATCTAGCTGCCAGGACCTCTGTTATTATTAAACTATAGGGACCTGGATTGAACTGTGGCTAAGCATCCTGTTAGCTTTTCCCTGCTCTCTTGCCTCTTGGACTTAGTTTCCCTTTTCTCCCAAAGAGACAGACCTTAACAGTGATCTCCACAATGTCTAAAATTGAAAATTTATTTGAATCTTCTCTTTTTTTGGTGGGATCTGTAATGTGAATGTCAGAGTAGAGGCTTCATTTATCTTTGGTAAGGAAAGGCTCCAGGAGCAGGTTAGCTTCAGGTAACCATCTTGGCTCCACTCGGAAGTCTCAACTAGCTTTTCTTAAGAGCAAACATAACCCAGTTAGCTGTGACACTTTGGAGGTGGAGGAAAGCAGTTTATGGTTATAGGACATAGAATAAAACATAGTTAATTTCCCCACAACATAATTAAAATATCAATACCTAGATAAGTTAAAATCATTGTCTTATGAAATGCTAGACAGACATCACGAATCCAATCTATTTGCTTTACAATTAAAACTACCATATCAGCTATGTGCCCTCAGTCTCTCCCTCCCAATCTGTTCTCCAATAGTTGCTAAAATAATCTTCCCAAAAAAACAACTTTTGCTCAGAATTCATTAATGAACCCTTTACAATCTGATTCAGACTTCTTTGCCTGGCAATCAAAGCACTGCATGACCTAGCCCCCTTCCTTCCTAAACTTTTCTCCTACAATTATGCTTCATGTATTCCTACCAAGCATGATTACTTCATATTCCCTAAATGTCCGAAACATTCCTACTTTATTTCTTCACTGTGGAAATGTTTATTGATGATGATGTTGATGATGATGATGATAATGCTAGCTAGTTAACATAAAATGTTTTAAGGTTTCAAATGTTTCATATGTGTTATCTTATTTGATCATTACAGTAACCTGTAGATAAACTTTGGGGAAACAAAGATAGGCAAACAAACAAAAAGCCAGGACATTCTCTCAAGGAATTCATGGTTCAAAGAGAGTGGGAGTAGAGATAGCATGTAAATGATTACATATACACAAAATGTAGATAGGAAAAGTTGGAAATAATCTCGGAGAGAAGGTACTTCTTGCAGAAGGTGGGACTTCAGAAGCCAAAACTTCTACTAGTCTTTTTGGTATCAAAGATAACTTCACCAACTGGCTGAATGATTGGAGACATAAGTTATACAATGATGTTTATTATAGTGAAGGATATGATATGCAAGGCATTCTTCTCATTTGCCTTTACCAGAATTGTTTCATCCTGGAGTCTAGGAAATATGACTATTGGAGATGATCTAGCTACTGTGAGAGTCTCTTGACTTAAAATTGTTTCAATCCCTCCCCTATCAGTGTGGCACCACAGCAATAATGCAGGACAAGCATTAGTCTGTGCTATATAATGATAAAGCAGAGCATGAAATCAATGGAAAGTGATGAGGAAGTATTTGTATTATCCTCTGAGACTGAGGCTTGATGACTTGCAAAATAACACATAGCTAGTGAGGTATTCCAGGCTCCCTATTACCTCTAAGATCAAAGATAAAGTCCCCTGAATTTCAAAGCCCTTCATAATCTGGTTCCTTCCTATCTTTCCATTTTTCTCATACCTTATTCCCCTCTGCATTCTCTGTGATCTAGTGACAGTGGCTCCTTGCTATTCCATGCACTTAGCATTCCATCTTTTCTTTTCTCCATGCCTGGAGTATTCCCTATATCACTGTCCATTGCCTTCTTTAATTTCCTTTAAGTCTAAGTTAAAGCTCTATCTTCTGCAAGAAACTTTTTCCATCTGTAATCTTAGTGCCAATCCCACCACCAAGATTATCTCCAATTTATCCTGAATATATTTTGTTTGCATGTACTCTTTTGGATGTTATGTATCCCTATTAGAATGTAAGCTCCTTGAAAACACAATCTAGGGCTGGCTAGGTGGAGTAGTGGATAAAGCACCGGCTTTGGAGTCAGGAGTACCTGGGTTCAAATCTGGTCTCTCAGACACTTAATAATTATCTAGCTGTGTGACCTTGGGCAAGCCACTTAACCCCATTTGCCTTGCAAAAACCTAAAAAAAAAAACAACAAACAAAAAAACACAATCTAGGTTTTTATATCTTTGCCTTTCTTTGTAACATCAACATTCAGCATAAATTCTAGTATAAATTAGGTAATTAATAAAATGCTTGTTGACTTGAAGACTTTCAGGTCCAATATTCACTTTGGCACCTGTATCTAGCTTCAGTTTTCTTCACCAGCAATTCTTGTGACCTCATGCAAGTCAGTGAGGTCTCTTCTAGCTCTAATTCTAAGCTCCAGTGATCCTACCTACAATTTATCCCAGCTCTGTCTGTTCAGTTCCTTTCCTTTCAATTATTGCCCTTTCCTTTAATGCCAATTTAAAAGATCTGTATTCTATGAGGTCTTCTCTAACCTCTACTCAGGATAAAAGTGATCCTTTCCTCCTCTGACCACACAGGTCACATTTTTGTAGCTCAATTTTTGGAAAGCTTTTTCCTATTTAATCTTGTGTTATTGTTTTGAACTTTGATAGCTTAAAACTGCATCTTTTGGGATACATTGTATGTCTTTTTTTTGTACATTGTTTTCATTTCTCTGTTTTTCCCTCCCACATCAGGCTGTGAATACTTTGAGAATAAGAACTGTTTTCTGCCTTTCTTGGATCTGGCACATACATAGTAGGGGCTTAAAAAACAGGCTTACTGACTTGACTTGATAGATTATGGCTTCCATACAAGTTAGTATATAAGCTTCTCAAGGCAGGAATTGGTTATTATTTTAATAGTCCAACTTTACTAGCCATAGTGAATCAATGTTTAGAAAATGATTATCGAAAGAACAAATCAACCAGTGTTTGTTAATGTTTTCTTCATTCATGTTGAAAACCAATAAAAACAAAACATATATACTCTTGGTACTTTATACTACTTTTAAAGGTACTGAATTTTCATTAATATATTTTCTTAGCCAGCACCATAATCAATATTTAACCAATCTTTGAAAGCTTCCTCTCACATATTTCAACTCTCTCTAGGCATCCCCTTTATTTTCCAAATTATCTTTATTGTAATTAACATAATCATGTGCTAATAAAACTTAAAGAAGATATAGAAAATTATTTTAGGAGAAATGGAGCTAAAGGGGAAAAAATAGGAGCAACAAATACACACACACACACACAAAGCATATTCACTTTTACCTTTTTTATAACAATGACATTGTCAGTGTCCTTATTGATGTCTCTTTAAAAGTACTTTATCATAATTAAACCTATTCCATTTTACTTCATTTTCTGTCTTTCTTTATTATTCCAGTAATAAGTGAACATTTATTCCTTATCAAAGATGTTACTTTTTTACATGCCCTTTATCAGTTACTGGAGTGCATGGTTACTTGTTTTTGTTTTGTTTTTGTTTTTTTAGATTTTTGCAAGGCAATGGGGTTAAGTGGCTTGCCCAAGGCCACACAGCTAGGTAATTATTAAGTGGCTGAGGCCACATTTGAACTCAGGTATTCCTGACTTCAGGGCTGGTGCTCTACCACTGCGCCACCTAGCTGCCCCTGCATGGTTACTTTTTATAGGTTGGATATGAAATGCATTTACTTATCCTTTTTTGAGTGAACCCCAAGTTTGTAACTGTTCCTCTCTTTCCTTAAAGTGGGTAGTTACAATTGATATTCTTTTTCTCTTTCTCTTAGTATGATTGAGTATAGTTCTTGCTCACAATAACAATGGCTAGAATTTATATAGTGCTTTGAATTTTGCAAAACACTTTATAAATATTAACTCATTTAACTTTCACCACAATCATGAGAAATTAGTGCTATTATTAACATCCCTGTTTTATAAATGAGCAAACTGAGGCAGACAAAGATTAAATGACTTGCCCATGGTCATACAGCTAGTAAATATCTGATGTCAAATTAGAACTCAGTTCTTAACTCTAGTTACAGGGACCTATTTACCTGTCAATACTGATTCTGCAATTATTTTGTTTCATCATGCTTCTTTTGATCACTGACTGTTTCTTTATTTTTCTAATACCCAATGATGACCTATTCTACTTCAATAAAAATTAACATTCTCAAGTACATGGCAAAAGAAGATTACAAGTTTAGAACAGGAGTCTTCCCCTGGTAATTCTATAGGAAAAATCAACTAATGCCGGGTGATTCTTTAATCTGTTTTTATCTTCAAAATTCTGAAAATTGGAAATTTGATTGAGCCAATCAGGCATTTACTAATCCTTGAAGAAGAGATTCACATTTCTGAGAACAAACATTTCTGGTAAAATCAGGTCCCAGAGGCAAAATTACCTGACATTTTTATATATATAGTTCACTTCACTATTTCAAAGTTCTAACAAGCACATTGTCCCCATTTTTAAACATATTTGTGTATACTTCCTTCTCCCAAGACAAACCATAAGCATCTACTCAACCCACTGTGATTTCTTCTTTTCTTCAGTTACCAAACTGTGTTGATTGATCAGTCCTTAGGATAAGAACTTACAGAGGGTAATTCACTCAATTTGTCTGATACCCTAAATCAACACATTCTAATTAGAAGGACCTGCTATCTTTCTCCTCTAATTAAGGCCCTAGTTTCTGACTATTATTTATCATCTTACTCCTAGTCTTTATCACATAGGTCTGGTAAATTCCCTATTTATTGGATTTTGGCTCTTAATTTGAAAGTGATCCTTCCTTATCCTGGGGTTTTACCTTAAAAGCAATCTATACTTGTTTATTGACAGAGAAATCTGATAACACCCAAAGCTGAAAACTGTTTCTCACCCCAGATTTCATAGTCCACAAAGAATTTATGGGAACATTGCAAGAAGGTTATAACACCCTTCTTTCCTGTATTAAGATTAAGAAATAATCTTTCAAGAAATACAATTGTGGGATGTCTTGGGCTGATCCATGATGGTGGCATGAAGCTAACATGCTCCTAGAGCATTTCCCTACCAAAGATAAAGAGAGCCTCTAATCTGACATTCAAGTTACAGAACCTATCAAGATAAAGAAAATATTCTAAGACCTTTTCAAGGTAGACATCATAGAAGATCTTCAGTGAAGGTCTATCTCTTTGGGGGAAAGGGGGAAGTAAAGTCCAGGAGGCAGAATTGAGGGAAAGCCAGCAGGAAGCCCTTAACCACAAAGCAGTCAAGATCCTGGCACCATGACAACAGCAGAGGTCCCAGCAACTAGATAGCAAGACAGCAGGGAAGATCCCTGTGGGTACACAGGCTATTCTAACAGCCACGACGCAAATCATTTCCAAATAAACCGCCACCTGGACAATCTCAGGAGCTGGCAAGCCACCCTTAGAGATAAGGTGTGCTGGAGTCCTTGGAAGCTGGACATTCCGCCCCACAGACCAAGGGCACTAGACACAGCTGTGTTTTATCACCTCCTCCCTAACATACCCCCTTATCCTGTAATGCAAGATGCTGAACTTACCCAGCTTACACCCCCACAGTTACCTCATTATTCTTTGTTCTACCCCAGAAGATCTAACAGTATATATGTAATAGTTAAGCAGTAATAAGATTGAGCTGGAGGCATAAGGCAGTAGTGGCTTGACTCCTTATTCTCAGCTCCCCTCCGGGAGGGAGGTCACTGATGTGGGTCCCAAGGTGAAGCAAGCCACAACAGATCCCAACCCCCAAATAAAGTCTGAACCCTGAGAATCCCAGGGTAAAGGAAGGACTAGTTTGGGAACAAACCACTGTCAGAATCTGGACATAAAGGAGAAAATAAATCTGCAAAGGCAAGATCTGGACTGCATAAGCAACATCTTAGCCAACAAGAAGCCAGGGATTAGAACCCAACTGCAGAAAAAAAAACAACAAAAAAAACCACCTTGGATGCATACTCCCTATAACACAAAAGCAGAGTTAAAACAACAAAGATGAGCAAAAAACTAAAAGAGCACTCACGGTAGAAAACTACTTTACAGACAAAGATGACAGCAATGCCAAGTCTGAAGAAGAAATCAGCAAAATATCACTCATAGGGGAAGTATCAAAAACAGTCTACAAATACAAAGCTCTTCTTATCGAAGAGCTTAAAAAAGAATTTAAAAACCAAGGAGGAGAGGAAGAAGAAAAATGGAAAAAAGAAATGAGAGTCATGCAGGAAAATTATGAAAAACTGACTAGAGAATTCAATACCTTTAAAAAGGAAACAATTAGAAGCCAATGAATCTATGAGACTACAATATTTCATCAAACAAAATAAAAGGGACTGAACAAATTGAAGAAAATGTCATGTACAATTTAGGGAAAACAAATGACCTGGAAAATAGATCCAGAGGAGATAATACACAAATTATCAGACTACCAGAGGGCCCAGATCAAAAAAAAGAACCTAGAGAATATAATGAAAGAAATTAGAAGAAAAACTGCTAAAATCTACTAGAACAAGAAAACAATACAAACATTGAAAAAATCCACACAACATCTTCAGAAAGGGACCCCAGGATAAAAACTCCAAGGGCTATTGTAGCCAAATTCTAGAACTTTCAAATAAAGGCAAGAATATTTCAAGAAGCAAAAAAGGAAACAATTCAATTACAAAGGAAACAGAATCAGACTCACATAGCACATATCAACCTCAACACTGAATGATCAGAAGATTTGAAGTACCATATATCAGAAAGAAAATGACCTGGGACTACAACTCAGATTATACTACCCTGCAAAATTCAACATTTACTGTCAGAGGAGAAAATGGATGTTTAACCAAATAGATGACTCCCAGAATATCCTGACACAAAGAACAGAATTGAATATAGAATTCAATCGCCAAATACTTGACTCAAGTTGTATAAATAGATAAGTGAAAAGGGGAAAGAAAAAGAAAAGCAAAACAAAAAAAATGTTGGTCAAGACCATCAAATTGTTTACAACCCTAAAAGGAAAGATATAATACGACTAAATCTTTAGAACTTTGCTTCACTTGAGATAATTAAAGGGTCAAATATAATTGAAGAGATTGGATTTTAAGGATATGACTATAGTTGGGACTTGTCTCTCCATTATTGAGTTCCAAGATGACATCACTATGTTTGAGACCAAAAGCCCTAATGAAAAGCAAGAGTGTTAACTTTAAATTTAAGTGTCCCATTATCCTCTGACCCACTTCTGTGCTTAGCACTTTGTCTAATGAGAGCATCATAAACTTACTGGTTCTAAGTCAGTGTCTCCATAACTTACAAGCATTTGTAAAGTTCTCAGATGAGACCTCCAGAGTCTCCCAGTACTTAGAGCCCTTGCAAATACTTGGAGTAAATTGGATCAGGGTTTGACTTAATCCACACCTTATTTAACAAGGGGAAAAATACTCTGGGTGGGAAGGGGAGGGTGGTAAAGTATGAGGCCCAGGGGAAGGGGCACAAATAGTTCAAGAAATAATTTGGCTTTTAATGATAATTTGGCTCATGAGGAAGAATGTGTGTCCTTGGAGGATACTTGAAAAGGAAGTAAGGGGGCAGCTAGGTGGCACAGTTGATAGAACACCAGTCCTGGAGTCAGGAGGACCTGACTTCAGACACTTAATAATTGCCTAGCTGTGTGACTTTGGGCAAGTCACTCAATCCCATTGCCCTAAATAAATTATTTTTTTAAAAAAAAGAAAAGCAGTCAAAGTAAAAAAGGATTATAATTTGATGTAATTTGAGACAATGCTGCTTATCAAGCAATCAATCTGTGATGATACTTTGATAACAATATGAGATTACCAGGCAATAAAATAATCAAACTGTGATTGATGATACCTGATTAATAGTATTAGAGCCAAAAATAACACCAAGTGAAGATGCACAAAGATTTATAATTTTAGAAGGAAAGAAGGGAGAGTGTGAACTCTGAAAAAATTCTATTCAATAGATTTGGCCCAAAGAGGGAATAAGATACATTCTCACTTGGGTTTAAAGATTTATCCTAATTGGGGACAGCTAGATGGTGCAGTGGATAAAGCACCAGCCTGGAGTCAGGTACCTGGGTTCAAATCCAGTCTCAGACCCTTAATAATTACCTAGCTGTGTGGCCTTGGGCAAGTCACTTAACCCTGTTTGCCTTACAAAAAAACCTAAAAAAAAAGATAAGGGAAGAATAGACTAATCAAAGGGAAAGTTAAGATAAAAAAGAAAATAAATTGAAAGTTAAATTTTAAAAGAAAAGTCAAAGGGGAAGGGGAGTAAAATTTTGGTGAGGAGGAAGAGGAAACAAAGAGAAAAATATAAATGGAGAAAAAAGCATAGAGGAAAATACAGAATTAGTAATCTTCACTGTAAATGTGAATAGGATAAACTGTCCCATAAAATGGAAGCTTATAGCACAATGGAATGAAACCCAGAATCCTACAATATGTTATTTACAGGAAACACATTTGAAGTAGAGAGATACACATAGGGTAAAAATGAAAGGTTGGAGCAAATTATATTTTATTATGCCTCAGCTGAAGTAAAAAAAAAAATCAGGGGTAGTGATCCTGATCATAGATAAAGTAAAAGCAAAAGTCAATCTCAGTAAATGGGATAAGGAAGAAAACTACATCTTCTTAAAAGGCACCATTGGTAATAAATCTATATAATTACTAAACATAAATTCACCTAGTGGTATAGCATCCAAATTCCTAGAGGAAAAGCTGAGTGAAATACAAGGAGACATAGACAGCAAACTTTAATAATGGGGAACCTCAATATACCTCTCTCACAACTAGATAAATCTAACCACAAAATAAACAAGAAGAAAGTTAAGAAGGTGAATAAAATCTTGGGATACTTAGAAATGATGCAGAAAACTTAATGGGGATAAAAAGAATATACCCTTTTTTCCACATTACATAGCACCTATACTAAAATGAATGATGTACGAGGGCACAAAAAAAAACCCCTTTTAAATCAAATGCAGAAAGGCAGAAAGTCCACGATGCAATAAAAATTACATGCAATAAATAGTCATGAAAAGATAAATCAAAAACTTATTAGAAATTTAATAACTTCATCTTAAACAATGGGTAGATTCAACAGCAAATAATAGAAATAATCAATAATTACATCCAAGAAAATAATACTAACAAGACAGCATACCAAAATTTATGGGATGCAGCCAAGTTAGTTTTGAAGGCAAACTTTATATTTCTAAAGACTATACAAATAAAATAGAGAAAGAGGAGATCAATGAATTGTGTATGCAACTAAAAGAGTTAGAAAAAGAAGAAATTAAATATCCCCAATTAAAAATGAAATTAGAATTCTGAAAAGCAAGGGTGAGATTAATAAAAGTGGAAACAAGAAAACCACTGATCTCATAAATAAAACAAAGAATTGGTTTTATGAAAAAGTAAATAAAATAGACACATATTTGATTAATCTGTTTTAAAGAAAGAAGAAAGAAGATAACCAAATTACCATGATTCGGAGCTTCTTTGCCAAAGTATATATCAATAAATTGGATAACCTGAGTGAAATGCATGAATATTTATGAAAATACAATCTGTCCAGATTAACATAAGAGGAGATAAATTACTTATATGACCCCATTTCAGAATAAAAATGAAGAAACCATCAATAAACTCCCTAAGAAAAAGTATCCAGGTCCAGATGGATTTACAAGTAAATTCTACAAAACATTTAAGGAATAATCAATTTCTATTCTACATAAACTATTTTAAAAGATAGGAAATGGGGAAGCTAACTGGTGCAAGGGATAGAGCACTAACTCTGGAATCTGGAGTACCTGAGTTCTAATCCAGTCTGAGACAATAAATAATTGCCTAGCTGTGTGACCTTGAGCAGGTCACTTAACCACATTGCCTTAAATAAATAAAAAAAATGTTAAAACAAGAGAAGAAACAAGAAGTTTCTGCCAAACTCCTTTTATAAAACCAACATGGTATGGATGCTTAAACCGAGAGGAACCAAAACAGACAAAGAAAATTATAGACCAATCTCCCTAAGGAATATTGAAGCAATAAGACAACAGCAATAAATTGCTACGATGGTACACCATGATTTGTTTTATACCAGGATTTACACCAGGTAGGCAGGGATGGTTCAATATTAGGAAAACACTCAACATAATTGAACACATCAATAGCAAAACAAACAGAAATCAGATGATTATCTCAATAGATTCTGAAAAATCCTTTGATAAAATACAATATCCATTCCTATTAAAAACACTAGAAATTGTAGGAATAATGGATTTTCCTTGAAAAAATAAATACTTTATCTAAAACCATCAACAAATGTCATATGCAAAGGGAATAAACTCAGAGGATTTCCAATAAAATCAGAGGTAAAACAAGGATTTCCACTATCACCATAACTATTCAATAAAATATTATAAATGATAGCTGTAGCAATAAGAAAAGAAAAAGAAATTGAAGGAATCAGATTTGGCAATGAGGAAGCAAATATTTCACTCTTTGCAGATAATATGATAGTATACTCAAAGAACCCAAGAAAATCATCTAAAACAATCCTTGAAAAAATTAACAAATTGAACAAAGGAACAATATATAAAATAAACCCATATAAATCATCAGCATTTCCAAATATGTACAACAAAACCCAAGAGCAAGAGATAGAAAGAGAAATTCCATTTAAAGTAACTATAGACAACATTAAATACTTGGGAATCTACCTTCTAAGACAAACTCAGAAACTGTATGAACACAGTTATAGAGCTCTCCTCACCCAGTCAGATCTACATAATTGGAAAAATTTCAAATGCTCATGGTCAAATTGAGCTAATATAATAAAAAAAATAATTCTACCCAAATTAAATTATTTATTCAGTGCCATACCAATCAAACTATCAAATAACTATTTTACTAAGCTAAAAAAATAGTAAGACAATTTATCTGGGACAACATAATGTCAAGAATAGCAAGGGAACTGATGAAAAAAAAATGTAAAGGAAGGTGACCTAGCTCTATTATATTATATTATATTATTATTATATTATTATATTATATTATAATAATATATATTATATATTATTATATTATTATTATATTATAGTTCTAAAACTATAATATAAAGCAGTAGTCATCAAAGTTAAATTAAGAAATAGAGAAATGGATCAGTTGGATTAGGATAGGTTCAAAAGAAACCACAGTAAATGACTGCAGCAATCTGGTCTTTGACAAACCCAAAGACATCAGCTTCTGGGATAAGAACTCACTATTTGACAAAAATCATTGGGAAAACTGGAAAACAATATGGCAAAAACTAGGCATAGACCCACATCTCTCATCCTATACCAAAATAAGGTCAAAATTGGTATAGGATTTAGACATGAAAGGTGATACCATAGATAAATTAATAGACCAAGAAATACTCTATCAAATCTATGGAAGGGGATAAATTTATGACTAAACAAGCATTAGAGCACATTATAAACTGCTCAATTAATGATTTTGATTACATTAAATTCAAAAGTTTTTGCCCTAATAAAATCACTGCTGCCAAAATTAGGATAACAGAAAACTGGGAAACAGTCTTCACATCTAGGAGTTCTGATAAAAGTCTCATTTATAAAATATAGAGAGAATTACATCAAATTTATAAGGTTACAAATCATTCCCCAATTGATAAATTATCAAAGGATATGAATAGACATTTCTCAAATGAAGAAATTAAAGCTATATGTAATCATGATAAAATGCACCAAATTATTATTTTTTTTGGTTTTTTTGAAAGGAAAATGGGGTTAAGTGGCTTGCCCAAGGCCACATGGCTAGGCAATTATTAAGTGTCCAAGACGGGATTTGAACCCAGGTACTCCTGACTCCAAGGCCAGTGCTTTATCCACTACGCCACCTAGCAGCCCCCAAATCATTATTGATTAGAGAAATGCAAGTTCAAACAACAATGAGATATCACCTATCAGATAGGCCAAGATGAAGGAAAAGGGAAGATGATCAATGCTGGAGAGGTTGTGGGAGGATTGGGACATTGATGCATTGCTGGTGGAGTTGTGAATGGATCCAACCATTCTGCAGAGCAATATGAAATTATGCCCAAAGAGCAATAAAACTATTCATTCCCTTTGACCCAGCAATTCCAATTCTGGGCCTATATCTAGAAGAAACCATAAAAAATGGGGAAAATCCTCCATGTTCCAAAATATTAATAGCAGCCCTTTTATAGTGGCAAAAAATTGGAAATTGAGAGGATACCCCAAGGAATGATTGAACAAATTATGGCATATGAATATTATGGAATACTAGTGTTGTATAAGGAACCATAAATGGTCAGACTATAGAAACGCATGAAATAACTTACAGGATCTGATGCTGAGTGAAGGGAGCAGAACCAAATGATCCTTCTACACATTAACAATAATATTATCAGATGATCAACCCTGATGGAAGCAGCTGCTCTCAGAAGTTTAAAGAGCTAAGAAGAACCCTATTAGACCTGCTATGGACAATACTTTATCCATCCAGAGGAAGAAGAACAAAACAAAAAAAATTTAAAAAACCTTCAGAATCAAATGAACACTACATTCACTTTTTAAAAATTTTCTCTTATGCATGGTAGCTAGGTGGCACAGTGAACAGAGCACCAGCCCTGGAGTCATGAGTACCTGAGTTCAAATCTGGCCTCAAACACTTAATAATTACCGAGCTGTGTGGCCTTGGGCAAGCCACTTAACCCCATCTGCCTTGCAAAAAACCTAAAAAGAAATTTCTCTTATATACTTCTTTCCCTTAATTCTAATTCCTCACACTGAAAATGACTAATCTGTAAGTATGATTATCAAAAATGTATGTATAATGTTAACCTGACTGTTCGCCATTGAAGGGAGGTGTTAAGAAAGAAGGTGGAAGGAAATTTTGTAAATTAAAAATATATGTGTGCATCTGGGTAAAAAAATAAAAAAGAAATACAATTGTTGAGAACCTATATCAGTGTAATAGTAGTGTCAGAGAAGGAGGAAGTGTATTCAAGATATGTTGCAAAATTGAAATCAATCGATCTTGACAATAGCAGGAAAAGGTGGAGTGAGAGTGAGGAATCCAGAATGACTAATAGTTTGTAAACTATCATGAGCTTTGCTTTTTCTTTATCTCTAGAATAAACTACTATTTTATTCAACTGATTCATCATATAGGTTTTCCTCCTCTGAATACTATCCAATCTGTCAATTCCTTTTAGAAAGTAAGTGAATATTCTTATGTGACCTTTGACCAGGGCAGAATACAGTGAGATTATCACCTTACTAAGCCTGGGAGTTATTGCCCTCTCAATGCAGTCAAGGACACAATAGATTTTCTTTTATTTTCTTTTTGACTGTTACTTTACACTGACTCATATTGACACTGCAGTCCAATAAAATCCTCAGACTTTTTTTCAGAACTACCCAGGTCTTTTCCATTTTATGCTTGTAAAACTGATTTTTTTTATTGGGGGGGGAATATGATTGAAAAATTTTGCATTTATCTCTATATAAGGTCAACTTATTAGATTCAGCCTCATGTTGTAATCTGTTAAGTTTATATTTTAACTCTTTTGTCTTCTATATAAGCTACCACTCTCATTTTGGTAATAGCTGCAAATTTGATGAATATACCATCTATTTCTTTATCAATTCATTGATCAAAAAAGCTGAACAGCACAAACATTCCTTAGATACTCCATTTTTGATTTCCTTCCATGTTGACATTAAACCTTGAACAACTCTTTTTCAAGTCTTGCCATTCAACCAATTCTGAATAGATTTGATTTATTTTAACTATGGTCATTCATATTTAGGGTATACTAAAATAGGAAATAGGCATAATGGAAAGCCATCCTGGGAAGAATAAAGATTTGGATTTAAATCTTGGTTCTAACATATACTGACTTTATATCTATGAGTAACATCTCAGTACCACTAAGCATCTTCCTAAATTATTTATGAGTTATGATCTTTATTATATCCATAATGAAATTACAAGTCTAGAATATAAACATTGTGTGTATGCATGTATGCATGTACATGCATAGGCCTATATTCATGCATGTGTGTCCATCTATATTTGGACACATGCATGCAAATCTACATATATGCATCCACATGTGGTTATATGTGTATATGTATTGTTATTATTGTAACAGTAAATAAAATGTTCAACCCAGATCCGGGGGAACTAAGCTCAAATCCAACCTCAGATTGAATACTAGCTGTGTGACCCTAGGCAAATCATTTAACCACTCTTTGCCTCAGTTTCCTCAAATGTAAGATGGGAACTCTGGAGAAGAAAATGGCAAACTATTTCAGTTACTTAATCCCACTGGTTTCACAAAGAGTCATACACTAGTGAAAAACATCTTAATAGCAAGACTGCCATTCTATCTTAGCAGCAGCAAAAGTAAAACAGGAAAAAATAGCATTTTTAAGGTCCCAAGAGTCATTTGTTTCCCAATCCCTTGTCAAATCATAGATGAAACAATAATTCTTTGGTGAAAATTTCATACCAAAATTATCTGTACCTGAAGCCAAGGTTGATATTTAGTTTTCTATATTTGGGAGAATTTTTCTTTGGTTCCACAAAGATACATTACATGCCTACTCTGCCCAAAATACAATATTCTATTTATGTCTGTACATTTGTTATATCCAATATAGCATAAGCTATTCATACATGTCCATGCTTGTTCTCAGCTATAATGTTAACAGACTATAATATAACCTCCAATATAACCTGACATTAATCAATAAACAAACTGAATCTATTGAGTTTTCAGAAAAGAAATATTATGTTCATGAGAATTTGAAAATCTCGAGACCATATCTTCAACACATATATCCCTAAATCTCTAGGGTCAGCCTAAAGCTCTCAAAGATGTCTCTCTCCTGAGTTTCTCATTTTTTCTTGCTCCAAATGATCTTATGCTCATTTTTTTCTCCTATTATGGATACTGTCAATGCCCTTACCATGTATTTCAGCAGAGAATAGAAAGGTGCAAGCAAGGTTGCAGCAGCTGTGTATTCAGTTAGAAATTTTTTTTTTCAGGCAGGATTATTTCTTTTATTGCATTTGTTTTCCCAACGTCCAACACAATGCAAGGCAAGCAGTTAGTACCTAATAAATACATGTTATTCATTGGTTTACTAAAGTATTCATAACCTCTCACTTTGCCCAAGTTCTGCCTATTGCTCTAATAATTAATACTGAGTCTCATCTTCATGGAATTTTAGGGACTTCAGAGATCATCTAGCCCAGCCTCTAACTAAATAGCATTCCTCTTCCAAAGCATTCTTAAGAATGAGTCGGGGGCAGCTAGGTGGTGCAGTAGATAGAGTACTGGCCCTGAAGTCAAAAGCACCTGAGTTCAAATCGGGCCTCAGACACTTAATAATTACCCAGCTGTGTGGCGTTGGGCAAGCCACTTTAACCCCATTGCCTTGCAAAAACTAAAAAAAAAAAAAAAAAAAAGAATGAGTCAAGAAGACAGTTCCCATTATCAGGAAGGAAAATCACTTAAATTTTATGAGTCTGTTTTCCTCATAATAAAAGTGAGGGTTATAGTTTTGAAGATCAAATAAAATAGTACAAATAATAAAGATAACTTCAAAACATTGTCAGTGTCACCTTCATATCACAAAGAATCACTTGTAAAAAACTTTGGTGAAGACATTAATACTATATATTCATATAAAAAGATATTACATAAAGGAACAAGCCAAAACACAAGTTATTTTCTGATTTTGAGTTAAGGAAAATGAGAGAAATTTAATGGGTTAATCAGATCCTTCATTTTTCAGCTGGAAAATCAGAGGAAATAATTCCTCTTGTTTGGAAATCTATTCTATCAAGGACTGTATAATAAAAGTCAAATTGTGGATCTTGACCAAATCTAGGGTCCCTTTGATGTCTTCAGTTCTCTTTATCATAAGCCAGCATGCTTTAAAGAAAAGAAAAGCTTTTGTTTTCCTTCTTCATAAAAGAAAGGTCTGGCTCACTTGTGTTCAGTCCTTTCCTGAGTAGCTACAAAGGCTCACAGCAGGAAGCTGCTTCAACTGGGATGACTCTAGTCACATTTAAGGGCTGACTCTGATTTCATACTCCCTCTATGCAGTAGACAGGGATGAAGAACTTTTGTGAAAGACCATCAAAATGATGATCATGGGCTGAGAGAATGTAGGACAGCATTAAGCTGGAAGAAGACAATAATATTCCACATTTGCTATTATGAAAAATGATTTAAGTCAATCACAGGCATATTTTTCTCTTATCAGTAACCACTCTATATTCTTATCCATGGCACATGTGAATCTCCTGAATCAAGGGGAATATCTGTCATTCCTCTATACCTGGTTGAATTGATAAATATTCCTGTCTTGATCTGTTCTCTTGCTTTTGTTATAATTAGAACTAATTTAAGATGAAAGACTACTCTAATTTTAAAGTGATCCAATAAATCCCTAACTCCTTTGTTAATCAATTTCATTTTATAACAGGCCTTAATCATAGTAGACTTTCTTATCAACTTCTTTTCTTAGTGCAATTTCACCATCCAGAAAAATTTACAGTGATGGGGAGGGGCAATATTAGGAAAAATGGAATATCAAAGATCAGGCCAATGGAAATGAAAATATAGCAGATAGTCACATCAACCTGGAAGAGTTTTGAATTCAGACCCTGCCACAGGTTGTGTCTACAGTCTAAGACTCAGCTTAGCTAAACATAGAGGTTCATAAACAGAGGTTTGGGCACAAAATGGTGAAATTTTGCTTCATGGTGACTTAAAAAAATACAAGACACTATTCAGTCATGTGTAACCCTTCTAAGATTTCATTTTGATGGCAACAGAGTGCTGAAAAGGGAGAAAGACAATACTAAGACTCACAAACCCTTAGAATGTCTAAAAACATTAATTTAAATGATGGTATTATTCATTTTCAATCTTTGCCCAAAAACCAACAAGTTGACCTCTTACCACAATAATTAGAATCCATTTAAACTGATGATCCTATAGTAGATGAATTTAATAAGTATAATGAATTCAAAGCTAAATGCAAGAATGATTCACAACTTTTCCTGAATAAAGGAGTGAATGAAATAGATCCAGCTTTCAAAGAAGTCACACTCTAATTAGTCGAGACAACATATGAACTAGTTATTAGTTTAATGCTTGGTCATCTAGAATGAAACATCTAGAAACATCTACGATGTTTTATTCTAGAAAAGAAATTGGACATGGCAGATGTTGATGAGCAAGTCATTAACTGCCAGTATGAGAAAATCATTCATGTTAACAAGGATAGAGTACTGGGATTGTAGTGAGAAGAATTGTGGTTGGATCCCATCTCTGTCTTTTAAAATTTATTCCCTAAAACTTTCTGGGATAATAAATAATGGCCCTTTCTAAATTTACAATTATTGATATGTCTTTGGGCAGCTAGTCGGTACTGATTATAGACTGCCAGTCCTGGAGTCAGAGAAACTCATCTTTTGGAGTCTAAATCTGAAACCAAATACTTACCAATTATGTGACCCTTGGGAAATCATTTATTGTTTTGCCTCAGCTTTCTTATCTGTGAAATGAGAGGGAAATGGTAATCCACTACAGCAACTTTGTCAAGAAAATCCCAAATAGGGGAAAAGTCATATACAACTGAATAACAATATGTTATTCCTATGTCTCTTCTTGTGTAGAAGTAATTGTTTCTATTAGAGCAATAAAAAAATTTTAAATGAAATTAACTAAAGCTTAATAGCTAGGAAATAAGGACTTCAAATGTCAGGAGAATAGTCACCCTTATAAAGTCTGAAAATAGTATGCTCAAATCAAAGTAAATTTCCAAATTAGAAGTATAAAGATGGGGGCAGCTGGGTGCTGCAGTGGTTAGAGCACCGGACCTGGAGTCAGGAGTACCTGAGTTCAAATCTAGCCTCAGACACTTAATAATTACTTAGCTGTGTGGCCTTGGGCAAGCCACTTAACCCCATTGCCTTGCAAAAACCTAAAAAATGGTATAAAGATGAGAAAACCTAAGCAATCACAACAGATTCCATTTGACCTATGTCTATCAGTATCTATATTTTAAAAATGGGAAAAAAGATATGAATACATCACTGCTTTTTAGATATGTTGACCACCTCTGTGATAAGGTCAACACAGATGGATTCATAATCTCCTTGCCAAGTATATAGGAATTGAATTCAAAGTAACCAACCTTTTACAAGTTTCTATGATAAAAGTATATTTGAGAATGTTCAATCTATCAATAAGCAATCATTTAATAGCTACAATATGGCAAGCACTGTGCTGTGTTAGAGATATAAACATATAAAAGAAACAGTTCCTGTCCTAAAAAAGCTTATATTCAAAAAAGAAGAAGCAAAAAAATCCATATGAAATAAATTCAAAGTGATTTCTGCGAAAGTTAATAGTAAGGGTGGAAAAAGAAAGATCTTGAAGTAATTGTGAAGGAATTGAGGGATTCTAAAAAGTAAAGTAGAAATGCATTCTAAGTCTGTACATATTCAGAAATGGAATGAAATTATGAGAAGTATCATTTTGGAGGATCATGTATTATAGCATATATTTAAAGCTGATAGGAACCTTAAAAATAATTTTGTCAAAATCCCTCATTTTAGAGATGAGAAAATTGAGTAATAGAGCAGTAATATACAGTTACATAGGTAGATAAATGGCAGAACTGGATTCAACATGTCCTCTGTCTCCAAATCTAGTTCCTTCCTACCATTCCACATTTTACAAAACATCCCTGAGAGGAGTTTAAGATGAAATCCAGCTAAGTCATAACATCCAGAAATCTTTATAAATAAAATCAAGATAACGAAATAACAACAAAAGTATGAAATAGCACATGTCAGTAATAATAGTGGAGCATTTGATTTCTATTATCTTCACACCTTCAATCAATCAAGCAATTGACAAAGTTTGTTGAATATCCAGTATATACTATGCTAGGTATTGAACATATGACTATAATAAACAAAAATCCCTACTTGCATGGAGCTAGCATTCAAGTGGAGAAAAGTAGTATGACATTTATCTAAACAGAATACATTTAAAAAGAATAAATACAAAGTAGTTTAATTGTCTGAGAAGGAAGCCACTACCATGGCAGCAAAGATTTAGAGTTAGAAAGGAACTTAGAATAATTTGCAGATAAGTAACTAAGGTCCAGAAAGGTGACAACTTACCCAAGTCCACACAAGTTGTGAATAAGCAGAACTGGCATTTGAATACTGGTGTTGACTCCAAAGTTCTGTGTTCTTCCACAGTATCAAAGACTCATTTGGAAAAATATGTTTAATCTCTGTCCTTTAATTTTTTATCTCCTTTGGTTTTATTATTTTTAGTTAAGAAGTATTTATTTTCTCTTTTCATCCAATTACTGAGGAAGGAAAAGAAAAAGGAAATCCTTGAAAGGAATATGCATAATAAATTAAAACAAATCACCACATTGGCCTTGTCCAGAAATTTGTCTCCTTCTGAATATTGAAGCCATCATGTCTCTTTGAAGAATTTAATAGCATTTTTCATCATTGATCCTCTGTTGGTTGTTGCATTGATCAAATATTTTATGATTTTCAAAGTCATTTCTCTTTACAATGTCATTAGAAAAATTGTAAAAAATAATATTCCATTATTTTCAAATACAATAATTTTTCAATCATTGCTGAAATACGAGCACCCTCTTGCTTTCTTTTTTTTATTTTTTTAATCATCAATCATTCATTTTTTTCCCCAGTCTACCCTCCTTTACCCACTGGGGGAAAAAACAGAAACAGAATCTTAAAATCACAATAATATAGTCAAATTTTTGGTGCTTTGGAAGCACCAAAGTGGTGCTACTCAAGGGGAAACAAAATCTTTTCCTCACACTCCTTGTCTGCAGTTGGCATACCCCTGACCCCATTTAGAGCAGTTACTTAGAGTCTGATTGAGTTTTCACACTCGGATGCTGAAAACAGTCACAGTTGGCCAGATGTCACCTATTCCTGTGCCCAGTTCTAGTATAGAGTTTTCATAGATCTCTTTCTGTGCAGGTGTTTGGTTCCCTTAGCATTCTTGGGGCCTGTGCTATTCCCTCATTGCTGTTGTCACTACACTCTGGTGTTATTTCTGGCTGCTGCTACTGCTGCTGCACTATGCTTCTGGTTATCACCCATTCTGGTATCCTTAGATCTCTCTATCTTCCTAAACTACTCTGGGCCAGAAAAATGACTCACTATAAGTATTTTCTTAGCATTTCCCTCTCAGAATTTTGTTTGTCTAGTTTGGGGCTTCATTGTGAAAAGTAGGAAGATTACAGGAGTCCTCAGCAAAATTGCTGACTTGACTCCACATTCATAGTGCTTATTCTTTAAATTAAAATTGAATCAGTTCTTATATCACTTGGATATGATATCATCATCAAAGAAATTTGCTACAAATGTTCTCCAGTTAACTGTTTATCTTTAAATCTTAGTTCTTTGAATTTGCTTATGCAAAAGAATTAGGATTCAAAATTATCTACTTTATCTTCTGTGATATTTTTAATCATGAATTCGTTCCTTAGCTAGAATATATAGGTACTTTTTCCTTGTTTCTCTAATTTATTTCTGATATGACCTTTGAAATCTAGGTCACAAAACCATTTGCAGCTTATTTCAATAAAAGATATAAGTGTTTATCAAAATTTAATTTATTCCTTACTGTTGTATAATTTTTGCAGTAGTTTTTTTCAACCAAAGAGTGGTTCCTTAAATCAGTACTTGCGTTTATTTACCACAAGGCTACTAAGTTTGTTTAATTCTATATATTGTAAACCCTATCTATTCAACAGAAGAAACTCAATTTTTTACCCAATACCAAATTTTTGTTTTGATAATTACTGTTTTGGGCAGCTAAGTGGTGCAGTGGATAGACCATAGACCCTGAATCAAGAAGACCTGAGTTCAAATTCTATCTCAGACACTCAATAATTACCTAGCTCTGTGACCTTGAGAAAGTCACTTAATCCCATTGACTTGTTTAAAAAAAACCAAAAAGAAAAGAAAATTACTGTTTTGTGGCAATTTGGCATAATTCTGAAAAAAAATCATATAAATTATCATATCAGACTGGTCTACACAATTTTATTTATCTAATTATTTATTTGTATTCATTTTTTATCATTGTACCATAAATACTTTATCTAAACATGTTTATAGATTAGTCATTTTCAATATGAGGAAATATGAATAAGGGAAAGAGATATATAGATAATTTTTATAAAGTGCTCATCAGATTACGAAGGGTTGTTTTGTTTTGTTTTGTTTTTCTTCCTCTGGATGGACATAATATTTTGCAAAGTCAGTCTAATATGGTGGTACTAGCTCTCTGAACTGCTGAGAAGAGCTACTTCCATCAAGGTTGATCATCTCACGATGTTATTGTTAATGTGTACATTATCTCTAGGTTCTGCTCAGTGTCAGATACTGTAACTTATTCCATGTTTCTCTAGATTCCAACTGTTTATGATTTCTTATAGAATAATAATATTCCATAATATTCATATACCATAAATTGTTTAGCCATTCCCTAATTGATGGACATCCACTCAATTTCCAATTCTTTACTATTAAAAAAAAAGAGCTGCTATGAATATTTTGGAACATGGAGGATTTTCCCCATTTTTATGATTTGTTCTGGCTTAGAATTGGATGCTGTATCAAAGGGAACGAACAGTTTTATTGCTCTTTGGACATAGCTCCATATTGCATTCCAGAATGGTCATATTCATTCACAATTCCAAATTCATTGATACACCAATACTCTTACAACTTCTCTAAGCATTGGCCATTTTCCCTTTTTCCTCATCTTGGCCAATCTGATAGGTGTGAGGTGATACTCATAGTTGTTTTTAATTTATATTTCACTAATAAACAATGATCTGGACCATTTTTCCTTATTAATATATGTAGCTTAAATTTCTTCATTTGAAAACTGTCTATGCATATCCTTTCAACATTTATCAGTTGGGGAATGACTTGCAACCTTGTAAATCTGATGCAATTTTCTTTATATTTTAGAAATGAAACCTTTAGCAGAACTCCTAGTTGTGAAGATTGTTTCCCAGCTTTCTGCTTCCTCTTCTGATTTTGACAGCATTGATTTTATTAATACAAAATCTTTTTTTTTATTTAATATCGTCAAAATCATTCATTTTGCAGTTTATAATATACTCTAATTCTTGTTTGGTCATAAATTTATCCCCTTCACACGGATCTGACAAATAGAGTACTTCTTGGTTTATTAATTTATCTATAGTGTCCCCTTTGTGTCTAAATCCTGTACCTATTTTGACCTTATTTTGGTATAGGGTATGAGATGTGAGTCTATCACCGTTTTTTGCCATACTATTTTACAGTATTTTCAACAATTTTTGTCAAATAATGAGTTCTTATCCCAATGTCTGATGTCTTTGGGTTTGTCAAATAGTAGGTTGCTGTAATCATTTATTACAGTTTCTTTTGAACCTATCCTAATCCACTGATCCATTGCTCTTTTTCTTAATATAGTTTTAGATCTGGTAGAATTAGGCCACCTTCCTTTACATTTGTTTTCTATCAGATCCCTTACTATTCTTGACGTTTTGTTGCTCCATGTGAATTTTGTTACTGTTTTTTTCT
This sequence comes from Macrotis lagotis, assembly GCF_037893015.1. Classification (NCBI taxonomy): domain Eukaryota; kingdom Metazoa; phylum Chordata; class Mammalia; order Peramelemorphia; family Peramelidae; genus Macrotis; species Macrotis lagotis. The sequence goes on from NC_133658.1 coordinate 676,080,284, forward strand.
AGTTATTTGCTAGTTTAATTGATCTAGCACTGAAGAAGTAATTAAATTTGGGTAGAATTATCATTTTTATTATACTAGCACAACCTAATCATGAGCAATTGACACTTTTACATTTATTTAGACGTTAATTTATTTGGATAAGAAGTGCTTTATAATTGTGTTCATACAGTTTCTGGGTTTGTCTTAGAAGGTACATTTCCCAAGTATTTAATGTTGTCTATAGTTTACTTTAAATGGAATTACTCTTTCTTTCTTTCTTGCTCTTGGGCTTTGTTGTTCATATATGGAAATGCTGATGATCTATATGAGTTTATTTTATATTCTGATACATTATGTAGAATAGGAACTAATTGTTCTTTAAATGTTTGGTAGAATTCAAATGTGAATTCATCTGCACCTAGATGTTTTTTCTTAGAGAGTTTATTGATGATTTCTTCAATTTCTTTTTCTGAAATGGGGTTAAGTAATTAATCTCCTCTTCTGTTAATCTGGGCAGTTTGTATTTTTGTAAATATCCATTTCACTCAGCTTATCCAATTTATTAGCATACAGTTCCCCTGAAGTAGCTCTGAATTATGTCCTTAATTTCCTTCTCAATGGTGTTTAGTTCACCCTTTTCATTTTAAATACTGGTAATATGGTTATCTTCTTTCTTTTTTTTAAATCAGATTAACCAAAGGTTTGTCTATTTAATTGGTTTTTGTCATAAAACAAACTCTTACTTTTATTTATGAGATCAATTGTTTTCTTGCCTTCAATTTTATTAATCTCTCCCTTGATAATCAGAATTTCTAATTTGACAGTTAATTGCAGATCTTTAATTTGTTCTTTTTCTAGCTGTTTTAGTTGCATACCCCATTCATTGATTTCCTCTTTCTCTATTTTATTTGTATAGGCCTTTAGAGATATAAAGTTACCCCTTAAACCTGCTTTGGCTGCATTCCATAAAATTGGGTATGATGTCTCCTTAGTATCATTTTCTTGGATCATTATTATTGATTATCTCTGTTATTTGCTGTTTGATCCACCCATTGTTTAAGATGAAGTTATTAAATTTCCAATTAGCTTTTGTTTTATCTTTCCATGACAGTGTATTACCTTTAATATTTTATTGCATCATGGCCTGAGAAATGTGTATTTATTATTTCTGCCTTTCTGCATTTTATTTAAAAGTTTTTTGTACCCTAGTACGTGGTCAATTTTGAGATAAGTGCCAGGTACTGCTGAGAAAAAGGTATATTCTTGTCTGACCTCATTAAGTTTTCTTCAGAGGTCTGCTATATCTAAGTTTTCTAGGATTTCATTCACCTTCTTAACTTCCTTCTTGCTTAATTTGTGGTTAGATTTATCTAGTTCTATAAATCTCTATAGAGAAAGGGTTATTTAGTTCTCCTATTATTAAAGTTTTCCTATGTCTCTTTGTAATTCACTCAGCTTTTCTTCTAGGAATTTGGATTCTAAACAACTAGGTACATACATGTTTAGTAAATGATATAGCTTCAACACCAATGATGCCTTTTAAGATGTCATTTCCTTCCTTATCCCTTTTAATGAGATCAGTTTTTGTTTTTACTTTATCTAAGATCAGTATAACTATCCCTGATATTTTTATTTCAGCTGAAACATAATGTCTTGTTCAAATCATTTACCTTTAACCTGCATGTATCTACTTCAAATGTGTTTCTTGTAAATGACATATTGAAGTATTCCAGTTTTTAATCCATTCTGCTTCCTCTTCCATTTTATGGGACAATTCATCCCATTCATATTTACAGTTAAGATTACTAATTCTGTCTTTCCCTCCATGCTATCGTTCTCCATTTATATTTTTCACATTTCTCTTAATCCTCCGCATCAAAATTTTACTCCTTTTCCCCTTCGACTTTTCTTTAAAAATTAAACTTTCAGTTTATTTTCACTTTTACCTTTGCATTCACTTCTATCATTCCCTTCTTTCCTTATCTTTCCCTCTACCCAATCCCCTCCCTTCCTGTGCATTAGGATAAACTTTTAAACCCAAGTGTGAATTTATCTTATTCCCTCTCTGGAACAAATCTATTGAATGGAATTTATTCAGGATCCACATTCTCCCTTCTCTCTAAAAATTATAAACCTTTGTGCCTTTTCACCTGTTACTTATCATGGTAGTATTATTGAATAGGTTTGATAGGTGCTGTATGAGTCTGATTGTACTTCCTTTGTATTTGAACAATTTTCTTTTTTGCTGCTTGCAATATTCTCTCTTTTACTTGAGAGTTCTGGAATTTGGCTGCAACAGTCCTTGGAGTTTTTATCATGGGGTCTATTTCTAAAGGGTTCTGTGAATTTTTTCATTGGTTTTATTGTTTTCTTGTTCTAGCAGATTTGTACAGTCTTCCCTTATAATGTATTCCAGGTTCTTTCTATAATCTAGGCTTTCTATTGGTCTGATGATTTGTCTCTCCTGGATCTATTTTCCAGATCATTTGTTTTTTCTAAAAGGCACTTTACATTTTCTTCAATATTTTCAGCCTTTTTATTTTGTTTGATGGAATCTTGCAGTCTCATGGATTCATTGATTTCTATTTGTTCAATTCTAATTGTTAGGGTTTTATTTTCTTCAATTACCTTTGGAGGTTCCTTTTAAAAATTATTGAATTCTCTGGTCAATTTTTCATAATTTTCCTGCATGACTCTCATTTCTTCATTCCATTTTTCCTCTTCCTCACTTCTTTGTGTTTTAAATTCTTTTTTAAGCTCTTCAATGAGCTTTTGTAGTTGAGTTCAGTTTACAGACTTTTTTAATACTTCCCTTTTGAATGATTTTTCAGATCTTTTCTTCAGATATTGCTTTTCTCTAATCTTTGTCTTTAAAGTAGTTTTCTATAGTGAGTGCTCTTTTACCTTTCCTGCTCATATTTGTTGTTTTAGCTCTGCTCCTGGGGTATAGGGTCTATGCATCCAAGCTTCTTTTTTTTTTTTTTTTTTTTTTTTTGCTGGGGCTTAGGTTTGATCCCTGGTTTGTCACTGGTCAAGATATTGTTTATGCAGCCCAGGCATTGCCTTTGCAGAGGTTTATTTCCTCCTTTATGTCCAGGTTGGGCTTAGCAGTTGTTTGTTCCTGACCCAGTATTGTCTTTTGCCCCAGTGTTCTAATCATTCAAATTTTATTGGGGTTGGGATCTTCCCTGCAGGCTTGCTATCTAGATGCTGGAATAACAGCCAAGCTGTTGTCAAGCTGTCAGGATCAGGATTGCTCTGTGGCTTACTGCCTCCTGCTGGTATTCTCTGCTCTCTGCCTCCTGGACTTTACTCCCCCCACCCTTTTCCCCCAAAGAGACAGATCTTCACTGAAGATCTTCCATGATATCTACCATTGAAATTTTCTTTGAATCTTTTCTTTTTCTTGGTGGGATCCTTAGTGTGAATGTCAGAGTAGAAGCTTCATTTATTTTTGATATTGAAAAGTTCCTGGAGCATGTTATCTTCATGCTGCCATCTTGGCTCAGCCCAGAAGTCCCTGTATTACTTTCTGCAAACTGTTCTTTGTGTTATTATTGTTATTGTTATCTTTATTGTTGTTACCTTTGTTATTGTTGGGATTTTTTCAGTCTTTACTAATTCTTTTCCATTCCATTTGGGATTTTCTTGGCAAAGATATTAAAATGGTTTACTATTTCGTTTCCAAGCTTATTTTACAAGTGAAGAAACCTAAATTAACAGAATGAAGTGACTTTCCTAATGTCAAGGGATAGCTAGTGACAGCTACCTGGTATCTGAGGCCAAAATTGAACTCAGGTCTTACTGATTCCAGGTCTGGCATTCTGTGGCCCAGTTGTCCTCTACACTGTAATCATATTTCTATACTTCTTATGTGTATTTTGGTAGGTATACTCAAATACTTAATATATTTAATAGCTGTCTTTATATAGAATTTGTCTATTTCTTCCTACAGAATTTTATTGGTCTTATAAAAAAATACTAATTATGTTATGTCCTGGAATTTTATGTATGTGTGAAGAGGGGTTTATTTTATAACCTATAACTTTCCTGAATTTATTGTGTCAATCAATTTTCAGTTCTCTAGGATGTTAGAAATGATGAACTTGGTGATCTTAGAAAAATATGGAAAGACTTGCATGAAATAATGAAGAATGAAATGAGCATAACTAGGAGATGCTTTATACAGTAACAGCAGTAATGTTTTTAGAATGACTTAACAATTATAAATAGCCAAATTAACTAAAAAGGACCTATGAAGAAAGACACATTATATTCATCCAAAGGGGAAAGAAACCTGAAAAATAGATATGATTTTAGAATGATTTATATACATATATATTATATATAATATTCTTTTATATATTATATATGTATTTCTATCTAGTAGAGTGGGGAAGATAAAAGGTTACAAGATAACTTTATTATATTTTTAAGCATTATTACATATTTAATAGAAAATTATACATAATAGTTATTCAGTTCTTTATGCAACCATTTCTTTTCTATTCTACTTTGTTATAGAAGTAGTTAATTTATTTCTTAAGTTCAGAACAGAATTATAAAAGAGAAAGAGAAGGTATAGCAGGTGAAGACAAAACGAGCAAGAACCTCCCTTGGGTCACACTCACAATTAGCTGTAATGACCTGGATTAAGATTCAGCAAAACTTTGAGAAGGAATGGTCATGGTCATACATGTAGAAGAGAGCTCTGTCAAGAAAAGTTAGAGAGGAGAAAGTACCTAGAAGAAGAAGGTGACTATCAATGTCAAAGATTGCCCTGAGGTAAAGAATGAGGCTTCAGGAAAAGATTTATATTTTACAATTAAAAATTTAGTTAAGAGACAATTATACTTGAATAATGAAATCAGAAAAGAGTAAAGAAAAGAATTGAAGGCATTGGTTATATATGCTTTTCTCCAGGAGTTTAGCCATAAAAGGGAATTTTAATCAGCTCCATAAATATATCTTAGATATGCACACTTTATCATAAAACCTTACTACAAAAGTTTTCTCCAAATGAATCTTTTCTTTCTAATCTTGCTACAATGATTTTACTTGTACAAATCCTGCTAATTTTACATAATTGTAATTATCTATTTTATCTTATATGATGTTCTCTATTCCTGATATTCTAATTATTCTCTATTTCTGATTGGTCATGAACTCTTTCCCTGTCCAGTGAAACAGATGACAATTTCTTCCTTGCCTCTCTAATTAATTTGTGATTTGACCTTTTACATATGCCATATATCCATATCAATTGGTAAATAGTTTTGCCAGCAGGTTATTTTGTCATATGGTGAGTTCTGAGAATAAATTTTTGTGTTCATAAAAAATCAGACTCTAGTGTTTGTTTGCCTTTCTACTGATATATATAATATGTTCTACTGATACCTCTATTTCTTAACCAGTAGCAGATAATTTTTGATGATTATTGCTTTGGAGTAAAGTTTGGAATCTGGTTCTGCCAGACCCATTTATTTTTTTCTCATTTATTTTTCTTCATTTCCCTTGAGACCCCTTATTTTTTTGTTCCACCAGATTAATTTAATTTTTTTCCTACTTTTCTAATTTTTTTCTATTATATCCTTAGTAGTTTGATTGGTATGGCACCAAGTAAATTGATTTAGGTAGTATTGTTATTTTTTATTATACTTGTTTGGCTTCCTCGTGAGTAAATATTATTTCTTCAAATATATTCTTTTGCCATTTGTACTTGGAAATCTTAAAACTCTCTAATTTTTCTGAGGAAAGAGAAAATAAAATATATAGTTTAATTTAGAGATAATAATAAATCAATAGATATAGGCAATAGTTCCAAATACCTTGATATTCTCCAGAGAAAACATTACAAGCATAAATATATCAAAGAGAAGGCTATGGCTGAATACATTAAGAGACTTAATGGCATCCTGAGATCAAATCTGAAAAGGAAGAATACACTTAAAGCAATTATCACTTTGAATTACCAAAGCAATCAACACCAATGACATATTAGTCTAAATATACAATTAGGGAATAATTAAATGTACTACAATAAATTAAGAAAATACATACACACACAAAACCCTTTGCTATATTAACAAAGCATTGGGATCATCACACTAAGGCAACTATGTAGAGATTAACACTTACAAGTCAGCAACATAGAAGAAAATTGATAGATATTATTAGAGCACATGATTCAAAAACTGAATCTTTTCAATGAGCAAAAGGCAAAGGCAAAATCAGCAAATATCTTTGGAATTATCCAATATAACTTAAAGAATGAATGTATAGAATGAATAATATTCAAGGCTAGAGATCCCTTGGATCAACATCCATTTGAACTTAGCCAACAATATATTGACAAAGGAAAAATAAAACAAATAGTTGTCAGATGGATTTTTTTGTGTGGAAATTGAAGTATCTATGATGATGATGATTCAGAATGAGTTCATTGCTACAAAAATCAGAAAGGGGTTATATTTAGGGAAACAACTTGATGATCAATGTAAATTATGTCAAAAAATGGTAGTAACCATGTAGTACATCACTGAAGGCTATAAAAATTTATCACCTGTCTACTACTTAGCAAGACTTAATCTGGTATCTAGAGCTATATTTCAGAAGCTTGATATTTTTCATGAACTGACGAGATTAATTCCCATTCAACAAGTACAAACCACAAAATTTTACAGATAACTCAACTAATAAACTGTATTAGAACTGAATTATTATCAAAAATTGAATTATTTCCATGAATGCTAGGCAGAGTATCTATCCATAAAAATTCAAAATAATCCTTTAAATGAATGTCACTATCTTTAAATGAATGCTCACTACATGGAAAAAAAAAGTTTTCAGAATATAGAGACCTGCCCATGGAGATAAAAATCAAGTGATATAAAGAAAAAAGGACAGAAAATTAAAGATCCTATTTTTGCTTCTGGAGAAAATGAACACTTTTTTTTCAATTCAAGAGCATTTATTTTATCATAGTCCATAGAAGATTAAAACTAAAATAATAGATATCAGAATAGACTTTTTTTCAGACATTTCTATTTAAATCCCATCAAAAAATGGAGTCAACAATTATAATAATCAAAATAATAATATTTATACTTTCATTTTAAAGTTTTAATTAACATCTGGTTGTTCCTTAGTTTTTAGGAAAACAAAGAATTTCAGCACCACAGAAATAATTGAAGTAGATGATCTTTTAATCTTAAAGATCATCTAATCTAATACTTTCATTTACAGATGAACAAAAAGAATTTATGAAAACTTAAATGGCTCTTTAAGTTCACTAAATTTTGCCTTTTTATCTTGTAAACTCTATCTTCCCTGAAATATAAATGAACATGACATACTAATATCATTTGGTGATGTTTCCTTGCTTTAAATCAGTTTTCTATAAATCTGGATTCAAGAAGAAAGCATGGTACTGAGCAAAAGTTATTTTATGAAATCTCTTTCCAACCATAAAAACCCACACAAAATTAACATTCAAAAACATTCTTCATGGTGAAGCTAGAAGTCATACAACAATTTCTTGCACAAATATTTTATCTGCATTCCAATGGCAAATTTTATTTAACATCCATAATTGTTGACTTTAAAAAACCAATTAGATAATTAGGAAAAGAAAGAATAGTTCACAATTAAGTCTTTAACCTTCCATTTTTGTAACTTGCTATTTATTTCATTTGAATCTTACCATTTAAAAACAAAATAGAAACTTTTATTTGCTGTATTTAAAATAATCATTAATGAAAAATTCTGTCAGACTTTATGTATATATATATATATATGTATATTACGATATCACATTTTTACTTATACATTTTCTAGATTTCTTTAATTTGAAAAATGCAAATGTGTAAAAAATAAATAAGTCCAATTATATCTACATCTTTCCTTCTCCAAAAGAGTTTTCCACTTTGGGATGATCCAAATCTGAGCACTTCCAGGGTAATTCCCCTGAAGAAAAATTCAAGGTTTAGAGATTCATAAGTATATTTTACAGTTATCAAAATGAAACGTTTTGATGCCCCTTTTTAAAAAGGGTCTTAGATTTATGTGTACTAGAAATAATTATCCTTTTTTTATTAGCATCAGAAGTTAACAAGAAATGTTATTATCATTGATCGAATGGGTAGAACATCAAAGAAATAAATACGAGAACTGTCATTTTAGATTTACAATTGAATGGTTGGAACATGCCATTTAACATGCTCCTATAGCTTCTATTTGTGAAATTTGAGTCTAAATTCATATATATATATATATATATATATATATGTAGACTGCTAAAATCAAGAGTTTTTCTAAATGAATATTTATTGTGTCTATCTTAGACCAAATATTCTGCTACATATTAGAGTCACAAATAAGGAAAAAAAAGTAAGACAATCCTTGCCCCTATGGAAACAGTCTAATGGGAATTCAAAACACAAAAGGTAGGTAAAAGAAAAGGAAGTAGGAAGTCTGGTACCTTGCAAAGAGAAATGGTAAAGTCCAGTTCAAAGGGAGAAGATGGTGGGAAATGGCCAGTTAGTTGACCTGGAAACCCTCCTTAAAAAGAGGTGCTGAATAAGTTCTTTACTTTACCCTCCAGTCCTCCAATCAGAACAGAAGATATCAATGAAGTGTGAGTACCAAAGTTGGTGCAATTTCAAATGGTGTTGAGATAGTAAAGATTAATTTATACTTCTCTTATGACAAATACTTCTTAAGAAAAAGAATCAAGGTTAAAACAATTTCAACAATATAATAAAAAAAGTCTTACTGCAGAACTACTAGAAAAATTATATCAATCAAGCAGTTTATAGATGTTAGATCTTTTAGCCTATAAAAGAGCTTTTGATATTATACATTTGTTTTTCATTTTTCTCTCCTTTTACACAGTTGACAATATTTTTTGTAGTATAAATGTCTAAAGATAATAACTACACTCAGCTCTTTTATGAAAGCCAACTATTTTTTCTTTAGGTTAAAAAAATAATGACTTTATCTGAAGACATTTTATTCTCCTGAGCAAAACATTTTTTTCTCTAAAACTATATTGTAAAAGCATTAGGAAGGATTTAACACTGGTGTGATTGACAAAGGCATAAATCCAATTATATAATTTTATAATACACCTAATATTTCAGTAATAGAAGTGACCAAGAAATCAAGCTGTCCCTGAGTATAGACATCATCAACCTGTAGGCGATAATATTTTCAATAATCAGAAAATGAAGAACTTCTTCTTAGAACACATTAAAAATGGGCTGAGTTACTTACTGGAATTCATAAGCTAACTGGCAGGAGTGGACATCCACTCTCTGGATGACTAAAAGAGTGAAAAGAAAGGCAGGATTTATGTCTAGCAGGCACACTGGAGGGATGGTACACATGAGAACACTAGTACATAATGAAAATCTGACTTACCTTATTCGGTTTCATTGAGACTACCAATTGTGATATGTTATTTGGCATTGCTACTTAGAGTCAAATCATTCATTGAGTCTTTTAAAACTCAGCACACTACCTGTCCATGGACATATTCATTTAAAAAGTAAAATAAAGGTTGTCCTTAGCTCTGTGATAAAAGCAAAATGCTTACAGCTTACCTTTAGAGTGGTTAGAAATTGCCAACAGTATATGCTTTAGTATCCAAAAGAAAAAAATGAAAAAGACAAACTTAGTCATATCACTCAATTTGTCTGGCTAATGGTAGAAAATGCAACTGAAGCACTGTTAGTCAATGTATTATACAATTAGTAATGCCTTTTTCGGCACAACTTCCAAACTTCAAATTTTAAGATCTCATTTTTGTTTGATTTATTTTCCACATAAATCAACCATTTTAAGGAGTTATTGGAGTATTTCCATATAATTGTTACACAATCAAAGCTACTCTGAAGTTTGTATATTCATCAAAACTTTTAACATTAAATTCAAATGAATAAGGGAGATGATTGTAGGGAGGGAGAGACAGAAACACAAAGGTGGAGGAATAGGCAAGGTAGACAGAAAAACAGGGAGGGGAATTAGAGGGATGGAGAGAAAAGGAAGGGATAAGGAGGGAAAGAAAACAGACATATACAGAAAGAGACAGAGAGAAATGAAAGGAAGAAAAGGTGAAGAGAAGAATGAGAAGGATTAAAGAAAGATCACAGAAAGAGAATAAATGTGAAGTAATTTCTGATCAGAAAGCAAAGATTAATAACTTGGAAAAAGGAAAATTTTATTTTAGGAAGTGGGATTTGAAACAATCTTTTAATATAATTAGGAGTTCCAAGAGTGAAGGCAAGGACATTCTAGGCAAAGTCATAGATACAGAAGATGGGATGCCATATACAGAGAACAAAAACAAGTAGATCAATTTAGTTTAAAAAAAAACACTTGTAAATTATAATCAGGTTGGAAAGAAAGTTAGAGTCAAATGGTGAAGGACTTTAAATGTCAAACGAGTTTATATTTCCTAAAGGCAATTTGGAGTTATAGACAGTAGGAATAGCCATGTTAGCTTAGAACTATACTCCTAATGCTTTTCAGGTCTACATTCATACTATCTTCTTATTTGAAGTAGAGGAGATCCAACATTTTACTTGATTGAAACAGAGCAGTACCTTTCCAGAATATAAAAATTGATCTGGCATCATGAAGAGATTTAGGTTGAACTTTACAAAAAGAAAGATACTATGAACAACATTAATCATTAGTACTAAATTGTATTGCTAGACATAAACAAGAATAGAGAGTAATTTAAAAGCCATGCTACATCTATTAATGTAGGGTAAATGTTCATGACTCACAGAAAAGCCTCCATGAGAGATAATGAAACAGTTGTGGGGGGAAATCTTAAGTAGAGACTTCTGGGATACATCCATGACTTCTTTAAAACTGTCTTAATGCTTAATGTTATATTAAAGCCAGTACACACTGTTCTTATCCTTAGTGACAAAAATATTATATGTTTGGAATTACTATATGGTTAGTTTTGGGGCTTATTATAATATTAAGATTGTTCTATGTAACTGCAAGAGTATTTAGATGCTAGAGGATAACTTATAGTAGGAATAAGTATGATACCAGGATGAATAACTATTTTCTTCTCAAGTTTCCATTTTATGACAAATTTGTTGTTACAGAGTTGTGCTGTTTTTCCTCCAATGAGATAAGGGCTTATGTTTAGTTTGTCAGTGATGTGTGTATATTTGTACCACTAGACTTTTTAAAAAAATCTATAAATACATATATATATATATATATATTTTGTCCAGATTTGGTAAACAACTACTAATGACATATATACATTTGGTAAACAACTACTAATGACATATATACATATATACCATATATATATATAGATATAGATATAGATATATATAGATATGAACCAGTTTTGTTAAATTGAAGCAGTGAAAGATGATGAACAATCTATGGAAATTTTGTTTTAAACATCATTGTTTTAAAATATTATTATACATGTCTTAGAGTAGATAAAGTGTTAGCCTTGTAGTCAGAAGATCTGAATTTAAATCCTATCTCTGGCATAAACTGTCTTTGGTCACTTATTCTCATGGTGGATATAACTCCCTAATAGGATGAACTGCATATGTGGAATTGGGGAGGGAAAGGAGTCATTAGGGCTGATGGTACACCGCTAAGTCTTTCTATCATCAATAAATGAAGACACAACTAATCTGAAGGTCATTTTAATTAAAAAATTCTATGATTCTAAATAAATTCTCTGAGATACAAGTTACTAATAATCTCTACAGAACTTTGCAATCATATATTCTTGGCCTTTATATGTTCTACAATATTATCTTCTAGACTAGATTTCAATTAGTCCAAAACCTGTTTCATTTAAAAGAACAAAGTTTCTGCCTCAAACATCACATAAGACCTTTACAATCTCAGCTGGCAAAGTGAAATCGGTTGAGAAGTCATTTAGATATTTGTTCCAGAGAATAATGGCAACATATTATTTTACCAGGAGTGGATACCAAGAGCTTATGTATTTGTAGCAAATGTAGGCTGACATGGTCCCAAACCCAGTAACATTATGGTAGATATCACCAATGCCTTGAAGAATTCATTTCCTCCATGCTTATTCATGCCCAAGCCAAATGAATGCAAATTTTAGCAATTTTAACAAAAGTAGAGGAATATTGACTAAGTACACTTGTTTGCTTTTTCCAAGGACTATAACATTTTTACTTCATATTTTAATACTGGATTAAATTCTATTTAGCTCATTCATTCAACAAACCCCCATCACATTTCGATTATATTCATTATTTTAAGTATTAAGATGATATGTATCTAGACTAAGTACAGATACAAACCTTGTTCTCTCTCTTGAGCTTTATATCATGCTATGAAATTTAACATGAAAAGTAATCCTAGAAAAAGTGATTTTAAAAATCACATTTTATAGAGATGTTATTTGCACATTTCTCTCTCTGAGCATAATAATTCCTGATTTAAAGACTGATAATTCAATTAAAATATTTATGGTTATTATGCATGCAATATAGTGTCACTAAATCATTTCCCCCTTTGTCTGAGATCAAATCCCTTCATTTTTATGTCAAGAAGGAAGCCTTGGGCCCAGGAAAAACAGATTAATGATGTTAATCAGAAAAGTGCTTACTTTACTTTTTTTCAATATAGGAAGTAATATAATAACATAAAACAAATGCAAATAAAAATAAAGGATCATTTTGTAGTCAAAAAGACCTAGGTTCAAATCTTGCTTCTGATACAAACTAGCTAAGTGATATATTAGCAAAGTATTTAAACAAATCTCTAAGATTTTAAGTTTTATACAAGATGAAGTGCTGCTCTTTATTATTAAAGGGTATTTGCATGCTAAGAATTTGCCATATTGAGGAAATCATAGGTTCAGGCATGCCTTCACTCCACTCCCCCCAAAAAGAAAATAAAAAACTAGGTAAAAATAAATTTATATGAGAGAAACTGGTCAAAAATTAACTACATCTGGGTAAGTTTTCCTGGAGGAGGTGTAACTCATCACTTCCAATATCATCACCATGTTACTAACTCAAATCTTGGCTGATACCTCCTTCCATAGTCTCCTCTCCCCTCTGACTGGAAAGCTAGAGGATGGAATAGCAAAACCCCCACTATCTTCCTTTAGAGAGTGCAGAAGCTGACTCATTTTGCATCTGCTGTTCTACATACTTTTAGATTCTACCAAACATGATTCCTTTACGTCTGGTACCTCTTGGCCTCTCTCCTCCCCACCACTCTCCTGCCTCCTTAAGTGTGCTATCCCCCATTCAGATTGTGAACTCCTTGAGGGCAGGAACTGTCTTTTATAATTAATTGTATCTCTAACACTTAGTGAAGTGAGTGGCACTCAGTACTTTAATAAATGTTTATTGGACTAGTTGAAGGTAATATTGAGCTGGACATTAAAGATTTTATATAATTTCAAGAGTCAAAGGGGTAATTTATTTGTATGCATAAAGCATTATGTACCCAAAGTAGCACAGTAGAAAAAATGTTCTGGCTTTGGAATTAGAAGGCCTGAATCCCAATCTTGCTTCTACCTTACAATCTAGATAACATTTGGCAAATAATTTAACCTCTCTGAGCTTTCCTTTCCTCAGTTTTAAAAAGATGATAATGGTTTAAATAGTGTCTAATGTTCCCTCAAATGTTCCCTCCTGACTCTAAAATCTTATGAGGGGAGAAATTATATCCAATGGCAAGTAGTTCAATTTGTCTGGAGGAGAGTCTATAGTGAAGAAAGTTTTGTTAGACTGGAAATGCAGAGCAGTACCAAAATGTAGAAAGGCTTTGAATGTGAGGCTAAAGAATTTTAATTTTATTTCTTTTCCTCTTGAAAGACTGTCATGTACCTTGAGCAAAAACATGATATGTTCAGGTCTTTCTCTAGCATTTCTGGAAGATAGATTGCTGAGAGGAGAGAATAAAAACCAGAAGAACAGATTATTGCAATATTCCAGGTGAGAGAAAATTACATCCTAGGTTAGAGTGATATGACTGATAGTTTTATGGTAAATCCCTTAAAATAAGAAATGTTCTGGTATAAACTGTTTATTACTATAAATCATTAAAGTTCATGTGGCTAAGCATTGAAAAGTATCAAAATTTCTTGATAAAACAAACATATTAATTACTAATATCAGCTTACTACTAATAAAATAATGTATAGTTACAAAATATTGTCTGTGTGCAATATCTGATTTGATTTTAATACTAACCCTCTGATAAGCCAATAATAATAAGTTATTGGAAAGATCTCTATCCCTAATTTATAGATAATGAAATCATGATTTTGAAAAGTAAAATTATTTGTCAAGGATCACAACATAGCTAGTTAGGAATACAGCATAGAGTGACTGACCCTAAGTTGAAAGACCTTTCTATTAAACTACATTATCTCTCTAATAGATGTATCATCTTGGCAAATGATCAGACACGTTATAGGTAGTTTAGTAATTATTAATCCTATAGCAAAAAATACATATTTGTTTCAATATTCATTCCTTCGTTGTTGTTAAGGACATAAAATCTTTCAAGATGTTTCAGTGCAAGACCTTACCTTAGAAGACTCTTGGCGTACTGACTACTATGCAACTCATTCATACCAACAAGTCAAACAGGAAAAATATAATGAAACAATCTTTTTTGTATTGTTGCAGCGTGAACAATATTTTACAATGTGTGTCAGTGCAAAAAGGAAGAGGAAACACTGAAAATGAAAAGATATGGAAATGTATTATTAGCATCAATGAATGACAACAACAAAAACACAAATAATTCCTTACCTCTATAAAATTATCTAAGATTTACTAATAATTCTAGGATTTTCTCTGGCATAACAAGATCACACATGTATTGTTATCCCCATTTCATATATATATAATATATATATATTATATATATATAAGAAAATTAAGTTTGGATAGGCGAACTGAACAATATGTATACAATTGAATGCTGATATAAAAGGAGGAGAGAGGTAGGATTATTGGTATTTTGGAAGATTAGAGAAGTTTTCAAGGAGGAGATAATATTTGAGCTGGACATGAACGGCTATCTTGAATCTAAAGAGTCTAAGGAACAATTCATTTTTAGGCATGACAAATGATGCAAAAAAAGATATGGGAGATAGAAAAACTTCTAAATTTAGATTTCCTTAGTCTAAGTTCTTAACATTATAGAGCAAAACACTACTGAAGCAAAATAATTTGTCAGTCCATCAGCAGGCATTCAGTAAATGCTTACTATGTGACAGACTCTGAAATAAAATTTGCTGATATTTAAAAAGGCACAAACAGTTCCTGCTCTCAAGGAGTTTATAGTCTAATGGGAGAAACAAAATGCAAACAACTATATACAAACAAGATAGATACTGTATAAATTGCAGATAATTAATGGTAGGAAGGCAGTAGCATTAAGGAAAGTTAGGAAAGTTTTGGGAATGATACTGACTAAAATCCAACTATGAAGACTCACTGTAGGGCTGCTTTGACTTAGCACCCTCTAAAGCAGGGTCAGATCATATTGGTATGACATTGCCAAGGCAACTTCAAGCAGAAGTAGAAATTCCATGTATCTAGAAGCTTTTAAGGTGAATTAGCTATATTTTTTACCAAATTTAGCCTGAAAATTATATTATAAATATCCAAATGTCCCTTGACAGAAAAAAAAGTTTCCTCATTCTGCAAGACAATTCCAGAGGAGCTTAAGTCCTATCAGATCCTAATAAATAGGAAAAGTTTTTAGCATGAGAGACAGATTTTATGTCTATTATCTAAGGAGAAGATGATCACCAGAATACTAATTAGTTAATAAGACAATAAAATTAAATGATTAAATGCCTGTTTCCTAATAGAAGGTTGACCACCAAGTTATGAATTAAGTAGCCAGAGCAACTCACATAAATCGTCTAGTAAAGTACGGAGAGTGTATGATCTGCATTTGCTGAGAAAATATACTTAAAGGATCACAGTTCTGTAAAGTCAGTATTCACTAAAAATTTCTGGTTTCTCTCAGGTAGTTGATATTAGAAGCTTCAAACAATCTGTTTCATTAAAGCTATAAGTGGAAACCTAGGAGTAGACAGTAAATTGTGTCACTCTTTTTCACTTAGAAAAGAACATGAGGTCAAATAGATTTTTGACTAAAGGCAGAAATCCTTTTCCTTTAAATCCAGTGAAAAGAGAGATATAGAAATAGACAATGATATAGAAAATAACCATGGAAGCAGCAGTGAGTTGCTAAGTAGCTAGGCTAATATTTTCAACAACATTCACAATGTTCTAATTGACATTTTGTGATGGTATATATTGGGAAATGTTTTTCAAAGGAACAATATGTATTTCAATGAAAAAAATAAATTCTCATCTATGAAGTCTGTAATGATGCCAGAACCAGAACAATTGGCAATAATTTGTTTGGAAACATATTGGGAGGAGGCAAAGTGTTGTCTGGTGATGTGCAGCTCATAAATATCTCATTTGAAACTTAATTTAAATTGTATCACAAAATCTCTCTCGCTGACTGGGTGAAAGCAAATCATCTCTGCTAGTCTGACAGATTTTATTCCCTGGATACATTCAACAAAAGCCTCAGATATGCAAGAAGACAATACCATTGCCAGGTTGGCTTTCTGGGAAGTGATTTCTTTCTATGAAAGAGTTTTTACTAAATGAGTTTTTTTAATTTAAAAAACTACATAGGGCAGCTAGGTGGCACAGTGGATAGAGGACCAGCCCTGGAGTCAGGAGCACTTGCGTTCAAATCTGGCCTCAGACACTTAATAATTACTGAGCTGTGTGGCCTTGGGCAAGCCACTTAACCCCATTGACTTGCCAAAAAAAAGAAAACTAAAAAAAGAAAACTACATAAATGCATACCTATATTCAATTAATGCTTTAATGTATACATATACATATGTAGTGAGTATGTATTTGTATGTTTATATATACATATGTGTGTGCACAGGCATGTTTGCTTCCAATATATGTAAGTATACATGCATGTATGTATCTACACACACCATCCATATAATATATAACAACATGCATCTATAATACATATACATATGTATACAAACACAGCACCATACTTTATATGGAACTTTATACTTTATATAGAACTATTGAACTTAAACTTTATACTTTATATAGTACTACTGAAAAGCAGCAGCAGTTTTCACTATTGTGGTTGGGGAGAGTAGTTCCAAGTCTTTCAAAATTTGTTGAAGTAAGGGCTGAGTTAATGCAAGGACACTTCAGCTTAGTGATGTGGCCATAAAAGTATTAAAGGGTGATTATTTCTGATATACTTCTGTCGAAAAAGCAAAACTGGCTCTCTTTGAAGTGCTATCTACTTCTGCATTGCTACTTAATTCTTAACGCTGAACTCTGAATATCATAGGCAATGAGAGATTGAAGTTCTTTCCCTCAACAGGAACAACTTGTTTAAACTCAAGGTGAGAATGGCGATTGAAGAGCATGTATACATCTTACAGAGAACAAGAATGTTTTCAAAGTAAGAATTTCATCATTACTGTTTCTTGACTTCTGCTATTATTTAGTAATCAAAATGGATTTCAAGTTTCAATCATCATTTTAAAAAGGAAAATAATTTTTTGGATAGCACTCAGAACATTAGAGACCAAGGGACAGCAAATATAAAAGTAATAGAAGATCATGTATGCCAATGTTTGTAGTGTGTTTTAGAATTAGATAATGCATTTTCATTTCCTCAAGGGTAAGTTGAAAGTAGCTCCAGTAATCCACAATAACACAATTCAGTTTGTCCTTCAGACACCACAGAATGTAACTTTATCCAGTCTGCTTTACAAAGTTATTCTTAGGACAAAATGTGGGAGCATATGAATGTTTTTGTAAGAAGTGAAAAAATGTATTCAAATGATTAAAAATTCATCTATATGTACACCTTTAAGGTTTCACCCACAACAATGCCGTGAAATTGAGAGTTTGTAATTACTGTTATGGGGAACTCAGTAGTTCAGTGGATAGAGCACTGGACCTGAAGTTAGAGAGAGTCATCTTTTGAGTTTATCTCAATCACTTGATTCTTTTAAAACTTCATTTTTGCCTCAGTTTCTCCATCTGTAAAATGAACCGGATAAGGAATTGTCAAACCACTTCAATATCTTTGCCAAGAAGATCCCAAAAGGGATCTTAAAGACTCAAGTACACCTGAAAAACAACTGAAGAACAATTACTGTTATTCCATGTTCCTCAGTTTCAAGTAGAATAAATCTGTTTGGTCTATGTGACACTGATTGAATTAGAGCAAAAACAAAAACTTCATGTAGTAGTTGAAAATAGATGATATGGTAACTGCCGTATTCTAAAAGGTCATTCTGGGTATCAGTTACAAATAAATCCATCCTAAATGGTTTGGAGAAAGATGGTACCATTTCTAGCACATGAATCTCCTCCCAATATTTCCACTGAAGTGTTTTAAGGTGTTGATTATAATTAAAGTCATAAATATGCTCTCTAAAAATCTGTCTATTTGAAATAGGCTTTGTCTTTGTTTCTAAGTATCTTACAGAGTACTACCTTCTTTCAATATTCAATATAGTTCCTTTATAAGTAAAATCTGAATTCAACACTTGCTCTGACATATATATGCAAAAATAAGATCTTGCAGCCAGGGTATTCAATTTTTCAGCTATTCTGAGTGATTCCCCCCCACCACTGGTTCTTCACTTATGAGACTGGAAAATGAAGCAGGTTATTTTCATTATTATTAAATTGCTTCTTACCTCAAAATCTGCCAATTCATCCCTGACAAATTCTTTTCCCTGCATATCTGCATAGATAGACAGGTGGACAGGTGGATAGATTGAAGATTGGTTGGTTCTTGTCCTTTGTTATCAAAGCAAGCAAAACTGACATCACTATTTTAGAGATGAATTACAGTGTGCATGACTATGGTTGATCAGACTAATATGACACCTGGGTGTACTCTAAACCTACTCCAAACATCTCACGTTTCCTCTGAACTGTTTCACTTCTTCCATGCTCTTATAACATAGCATCCTCTCTGTTGACAAGTTGGATGGTCCTATGCTACCATCTCCCATGCTGCACAATCAATCCCAAAATTCTGCAGACCTTGAGGGTATCCTTGTATCACTTCTTCTAACCTCCCAGTGACCACTTGACCTATGTGTATTCCTCATAAAATGGTCTTTTTTGGCAAACATACATTTGACATCCAAACAACATGGTCAGTCCACAGTAGTAGTGCTCTCTATAGTAATGGCTGATTGCTTGGCAATTTAGCTTGAGAAAGGACCTCAGTGTCTGGTATCTTATCCTGTCAGGTGATCTTCAGAATCTTCCTAAAACAATTCAAATGGAAATTATGTAGTTTCTAAGGATAGTACAGGTAGAGTGTCCAGGTTTCACAAACATACAACTATGAATTCAGCATAATAGCTCCATACACTATCAGTTTAGTAGTTAATCCAATCCTCTTCCCTCCACACTCTTTTTTTGGAGCCTCCCACACTGAGTTAGTTCTGGCAATGTATGTATTAATATGTAGCTCCCTGGAAAGTAACTTATTCACAGGTAAGTGAACTTATCCACAGTATTCAAAACTTCTCCATTTACTATAACCAATAGTTTTACATATGGATGGTGTGATGCTGACTGATGGAGCCCCCAAGTTTCTTGGTGTTAATTGTTAAATCAAAATTAGTATAGCCAGCAGAGAATTGATCCATACCCTGTTGCATTTCAGTTGCATTTAACACTTAGTAATCTGCAAATGGAAAACCATGAATCAATACTCCCTTTATTTTGGTCTTGGATTGTATCCTTTTCAAATTGAAGAATTTACCACAAGTGCAGTAGTTGACATTGATGTTCATCCTCAGTGAAAATATTTGATAATATGACTGAAAATATCAAGCTAAAAAGCATGGAAGCAAGGACACAGCCTTGTTTCACTCCATGGGTGACTGAGAAATCTCAAGAGCCCGGTCCACTCTACAGAACCCAGGCAAGCATGTCATCATGAAATTTATGTATAATATTGGAGAATTTCTCTTGGCAACCAAATTTTGACATAATTTGCCATAAACTCTCATGCTGATTGTATCAAAGGTTTTGGTTAGATCTACATTATATACAGACCCCTGTTCTGTTCTGGAATATTTTTCTGGAATTGTTGGGCAACAAATACCATATTGACTATTCCTCAACACTTAATAAAGTGTTCTGACCCAAATAAGACATACAGTGCTGTATTGTATACCAAATATTTAAAAGCTGCCCACTCCTTTTCTACTCTACTCTTGCCAACCATGTGTTGGTCCAACTTTCCTTCCAAGTTAACAACAAACCATTGCAGCTTAAAGAGGTGCTTTAGTGTCTTGACTTTAATTCTAATAATCATTTTGCCTTGGGGTCACTACTTAAATTAAATGGGAATATTTAGCTTGGAGAAGATGAGTCTGTGATCAATCCAGGATTCTGTATCATACATTATTGCCCTGGTCATCTCACATCCTCTCTGTCTCTTCTCCTTATAATCACATAGTCTATTAGATGCTAGTGTTTGCTGGGAAGGTGCATTCAAGAAGCTTTATTACATTAAGGTAAGTGGGAGACAGTGTTTGTGATGAGAAGATAATGAGATATGCAAGTCTTCAGTAGAAGATGACCATTTTAGTTGCTGTTTCCAACTCGATTCCTTCTAAGGATACCCTGCATATCTGGTAGTCTAAGCCTACTCTAACATTAGAGTCCCCAGAACTATTTGCTTGACCTCTTTTGGTACATTGAATATAAGGTTACTAGGACTTCAAAAAATTGTTCTTTGACTTAATCAGGTTCTGTCATTATAGGCATCAATGATGGTGGCATAACATTTTCCGGCAAATGGTAATCACATTGTCATGAGTCTATCATTTACTCCCTTTGGTAGACACATAAGCTCATTGAATAGATTATCTTATATTTTTTATATATTATCTTATACTGAAGTATACATTTATATCGCCAATAAATAATGATGCATATTTTTAAAGTATAACATAAAAGGAAAATTTGGGGGTGGCTAGGTGGCATAGTGGATAAAACACCAGTCTTGGAGTCAGGAGTACCTGGGTTCAAATCTGGTCTCAGACACTTAATAATTACCTAACTGTGTGGCCTTGGGCAAGCCACTTAACCCCATTTACCTTGCAAAAAAAAACTTAAAAAAAGAAAAATGTAATAGTATCTAGAACTCTTGAAAATTCTTTTAAATTTCACTTTTGAAGTGCTTTACAATTATACATGTCTTTATATTCTATCATTGGAATGAATACAAGGTGAAACTTTTTGAGGGCAGGAACTATTTGAACTACATGTGAATAATCTTACACATCTAGATCAGTATGACCAGAAAATAAGAAATACTTAAACCTGTTAAGAGAATTGAAAAGGCTTTCCCAAAGAAACTAATGCAGTAAGCAACCTATTAGGACTTAAATATATTTCTATGCTCTTTGCATTGGACAATAAGTTAGCATGTCAACATTTCTGACAATTATCTCTCAGGAATTTCATTTTCCAGAAAATATATAATCAGGTTTATACAGATATATGCTATTCAGATTTGATTTTTAAATAGCATTAAACTCTAGATATCCACTAAAATTTCAGAAATCTCCTTACTCACCAAATATGAGTTAATTTCTCTTGATATTAAATGCATATTTTATAACAGTGATTTCATCATATTCCTTTTTACTATTTTACAATAAATATAATCTGTATTCAAGTTGATTTGACTCTATATAACATTTTTGTACAATTCTGAATTGGGAAATGTTACTATCTTTTAGTCATAAGGCATCAGTGTTAAAAAAAATTGATTTAAAATATAATACAGTTTTCCCCCTTCTCTTGGCAAAGTTTTGTGCTATTTTTTATAAACTGCCAAATTTTTATATGCTATCTTTCCACTTTTCCAATGATGGTATAGATAGTCTTATGTTATTAAACTGACAGTAGAAATCTTTATAAAACCTTAAGCAAGTCATCAAGGCCTACTAACTCTACCATTATCTTACTATCTCCATGTTTATAAAGCTTACCTTTACTTTGTTCCAACTGAAAGTTAGAGTTAAATACCAACCTATTTTTTTAAAAGAAGACTTCAATTATAGTATGACTAATAAAAATCCGGATCTCCAAATGATCTATTTTAAATTGAGGTATTAGCTTTTACCTAGGCATGAAGAAAATCAAAGGGGATTCACAAATGTGATATGTCTTCACCTTACCACTGCAAAACAGTTTCCTGAAATTTTAAATAATGAATACTATATGACTAAAACCATTCCCGAAATGTTAATGAGACAATTCTGCTACATTTTATAACTTCTCATTTTCTCATAGATAGTCAGAATGTTCTGGAGGCACCTGCTTAAAAGCTTCAAAACTACCTTCTAATCAACATTTTCTGTGTGACTTGAGTGGTTCTTATGAAATATTACTTTTAGGGGTATAATTGTTCATTCTGCTGATTTTTCTGCATTTTCATAATGAAGCCCCATTTAGGTTGCTAGGTTGCGCTAGGTTTCAAATTAATTGAAAAAAAAATACTGACCTTCTTTTTGAAGAAAAAATTAAATAATGGTAATGAATAAAAGGGTAATATAAGTTCAGATACTGTGAGGAGTTAATTTCAACAATTTCAGGAACCTGCTTATAGCCTTAGGTTTTATTGGTGTATCTTCATAAGCCTATGATGTTACACAGGTGAAAGAATAAGTTTCAGAACTATTAAATCCTACATCCTCCCTGTGTAGTACAATTAGGGGAACACCTGGGCTAAACAGGAATGTTTCTCCACTGTGAAAATTACCTTCTGAAAAGGATTACCTTCTGAGAAGGGTCAACATGAGGCTATTAACTAAAACATGTGGACCCAGTAGTTTAGGACACAGCAACATACAAATAGTTTGCATTATAATTTTTGGATGTATTGAGTAAACTTCAAAGCAAAATTACACTTATTTAGTATAACAAATCAGTTTCTGAATTAGGAAAAAAACTCATAGCTCTAATTTAAACCACATTTGATAATAATTTATATTGCTTTTCTTTATATAGCACTTTAAATTTTGAAAAACAAAATATTATCCCATTTTGTTCTTACAATAATCCTGGAAGGCATGTAATATTATTCACATTTTACAGAAGAGGCAACTGAGGCAGACCACAGTAGTATGTGAGGACAAATTTGAAATCAGTTCTTCCTAACTCCAGTTTGAGTACTCTATTCATTGCATCACCCCTTGCTGGAAGATCTCCTGTGAGTAGAAATCTAAATCTAATAATCCCATTAATAATTTGCAACCCAATAGTTTGTGATTGAGGGGGCAGTTCAGGAGAATAGGAAAAGTCCTGGATTTGGATGCAATAGTCCTAAATTCAAATCCCAGCTTTGCCACCCAATGGTTAGATGACCCTGACTTGAACGTTTCCTCTAACTTACTTGAATCTTTTTGACATATAAAAAGGGGGAAAGAAAGGGTTTTATAAGAAATACTTTTGGTTTTAATATTTTTAGAAACATTTTGCAGCATATGAGTTTGAAACAAAAAAGTCTCATTAACTGGGAAGAATTTATGCACACCTCAGGCACTGCAATAACTTCTCTGGTGGGCAACTATATAGTATCTATTGTATTGTCTAATGAATAAAACAGACCCAGTTATATGGGTTTCCCCTTTTATTCTTCAAGCTAATTAACCTCTAATTTCATTTCTCCTCCAATAAAATAAAAGGATGAATTAAAAGAAAGTTAAAAAAAAGTTCTGTAAGAAGTATACACACCAAGTAAGTTAATATTGACTGGTAACAAAGGAAAAAGAACAAAGGATTCACTATTCAAAGAAAAACATTCATTATAAACTACGGAGGTATCTCTCAAGATTTCTAGCAGAAATCTAACAGAAGTAAGTTCTGTCTCCCAAAGGAAACCTTTTTTGGTAAAGAGACACAGTCCACAAAGTTCTTGAAGAACTATAAGTCATTACCATTCCAAGCAAAATATGATAAAAATGACATTAAGACCATGACTAAATATCCATGGTCAAATTGAAGCAGATTGATAAATTAAGTCAGTCCAATTCACCACAGTTTATCTCTACAGCTGAGCCCCATAGCATGCTGCAAATAAGACAGCCTGCAAATTATTAACACTACTCCCCCCCATCCCAGTGAATTAAGAGAATGTTTAGCATCCATATCAAATTCATCCATGCTGTAAATACAGAGAGCATCCAAGTGGAGTGATGGAATGGTAGAGACATTGATTGCACTCTTGGTCTTAGTAGTGACACTCAAAGGTTGAACATCATAAGGCAAAGCTGGTAAATGAAAGATAGAGCTTGAAAATCCCAATTAAAAACACATTGGTGACTGACTGGCTTCCCACACCTACTCCAGGATGGATATGGCAGGTATTTTATATAGTTGAATTTTCTCTCTTACAAAATTTACCAAAAGAAGAAAAAGTCATACAGAGAAAGATGCAAGGAATATTACAGCTCAAAAAAATCAAGAGGAAAGAAATGAAGTTATTTGTGCAATGTTAGTCTGAAATGATGAACATTTAGTCAGTCCTACTATGTGCAGATCATTGTATTAGATGCTGTATATTACCATTCCTATGGGTAGTTCTATTTTATTGAAGTATTAAAGAGAATCAATACTTGGATCTAGGTGTGTGAAACAGGAATGACAGAATGTTAAGCAGTAAGACATGCTAGAGGGAGACATAATTGGGAAGGGGGCACCAGTGGGGAGAGCACACAAGGACTTCTGCTCCCTCTCAAATAATCCGTTTTAGGAGACTGTCTAATCATCTAGGTGCAACCACATGTGACTTTCTGTCCTGTGTTGTAGGAAAGTGATCTATCTGCCTTTTCCTCTTCATTTAGTCTCTGATTTAGAAGGTATTTGTGGTTGTTACACATCTTGCTGAATTCCTAAAGAGCTGCTGATAAAACCCTTTTGCTTTCTGCAAGATGCTATTTCTATCTGTAATTACTGTTCCATAATTGTTCCAAAGAAGAAACATCTGTTGTTGCTCATTACCATTTTCTTCTCTTTTCCTTATAGCTTTTATGTATTTTGAAAGTATCTGGGATTATATTATTACTTTTATTTTTCCAAATGTCTTCCATAGAAGTCAATTAACACTGTTCAAAACAAAATCCAAGTGAAAACTTGGAGTATTCAGGAACCTAAAAAGTAGGACAGTGTTTTTTGATCAGGGTTAAAAAAAAAAAACTTTTGCTCACTATAGTTCACTGCAATCCTCATTAACTTCTTTACAGAAATGATGCCTCAGTTAAAGAGAACTCAATTAAGGTTTCCTATCTCTAAGTCCAGTAGTCCTTGTGACTGGCTTTCTTGTTATTTTTTGCATACCTCAGATAAATGTGAAATTCACATAATTATACCAAGAAACACCCTAACACATTTTGAAAACACATTTGAGGAGTAAGTCTTACTGATAAGAATCAAAAACTTATATCATTTAAATTAGTATCAAAGCATAAAGGGTCAATAGTTCCATAAAATGTTCAATAAGCAAAAGTGAAACTATTTCAATTACTAACATAACTAGTTTGGGGGATATTATTCATTTTTAACATTTGTACTTGATTACCTAATGGACATATATGCATGTGTGTGTATGAGTATATGTATCCTCATTTATTTTATACCCTGCAATATTAGCTATCCTATATCACCATAATGACTATTGGACTTTGGGCAGATCACATCCAGAGGAGAGCTGCAAGGACAATGGAGGGGAAAAGTTTTTGATTTTTACTGATTGGTTGTAACTGTTATGACAGAGAATGACTTTGATGTATAACAACCACTATGTATTCATATTTGTAGGGAGATATCATAATGTTGATACTGATTACTCAGTATTGATACTGAGTACTGATACCTGATATGCCTGTAATTGCAGATGACAAAAGAAATGTGGATAGAATTGAACAAATTTCAATCATCCATTCAATTCAGTTGCAAAAAATATCCAAAATCTACACTCATTTTCTAAAAGGGTAGAGAAGGGATCAATAAGAATTAATGTTAAGTGTAGATACTGATACTGATACTAGATACTGAAAACCATCTAAAAATCCCAAGTTGTTGTATCCATCCATATGAACCCCATGTGAATGTTGTGGTATATAGATTTACAAAGTCATATGTTGCCGTTGTTGTTTTTGTCAAGAAGAAGATATCAAGACTTTCCAGTAAACTGGATTTAAGTGAAGTAGGCTATGGAAAGTCATCAACCTTACTCTCTCCTCCAGAACTATCTGGTTCCAGTAACAGGACATAGATCAAGATGACTGGAGATGAACCTGGATGCAATGGGAGACCTTGGCCTTGTTAGCTAAAGATCTTTCCCAAGTCTCAGTTTATCTGAGGCAATGTCTGTTCAGTGATTAAGGCTAGGTAAGAAATAAAACAAAAATGACCTCTTTTACCTAGTCAAAAAAAAAAGTTTGGGAGGGAAAGATCCTTAAGAATGGCCTCTTTGATTTTATCTCAAAAGGATATAAGGATCAATTAAAAGATGTTTAACACCCTTTGCTGCAGAATCACACAATAAAGATATTCATAATCTTGAAAAGTAGTATGAGCTCAAGACCCTTCTATATCTAGTTTTCCCACTACCCAAACTCTCATCTTATAAATAGCCATCTTAAAAAAAATGGTCCCCCCAAACTAAACAAAAAAGCAGTTCTAGATTTGATCTGCCAACAACCTATCTTATGATTGTTCTAAGAAACTGTGCCTCTTTTCATGCAAACTAAAATTAAATTAACTTTTATCGCCCTAAAGCACAATCAAGTTCATGACATGAACAGAGTACTAAATCTACAGTCAAAAATCCCAGAGTTCAAATCTTGCTTATATGTAACAGCATGTTACCCTAAGCAAAGCACTCACCTGTCTTCCTCATTTTCCTTGACTGTAAAATAACACCTTCCACACAGGGTTGACATGAGAAAGACATGAGATAATTTGCAAAATGCTTAACACAAAGCCTGGAAAATAGCAGGTTCTAATAAATACTTGTTCCCTTCTTCTTTCTCTCCCTTGATTACATCAGAGAGTTGATTCATACTGTGCTTTAAGGCCCACTAAGAACCTCAATCTTTTGTGAAAAAACATCTGTCTAACCACACCTTCAACATTTTCTGTTTGTGAAATTGATTCTTAAACTCAAGTATAAAACTATATATTTATCTATATTAGAATCATTCTTTTAGTGTGAGTTCAGTACTCTAACCTATCGAGTTTTTTCTTAGATCCTAAATCTGTCTCACCTGCAAACCTAATGGGCATACCTTTATCCAAATTATTGTTAAAAAAAATATTAAGACTCAACAGAGTCAACCATGGATCTCTAGGGCACTCTACTGTAGATGTCCTGCTCAGTTAATGATTGAATTCTTTAACAATGTGTAAACACAACCAACAACTGAAAGTTATTTGACAGAGAGACAGAGAGACAGAAAGACAGAGAGAGAAGAAGCTAAACTGCATTCAAAAGATTCATGAAGGGTGTTTTCTCACTAATATTTTCTAAATCAGTTAACTCATTGGTCTGGTAACAACATAGCAGCTTAGATAGCAAGAGTAAATTATTAGCCAAATCCTCAATGTTTTTGTTATGAAAATACAATGAACTAGAGATTATTTTCAGAAAAAGATATCCAGTTTTTAAAAAGACAATGTAATAGATTATAATGTAATATCAATATGCCTTTATGAAGAACAGATCATGCCAAAGAAGTAATAAAGGGTCATGGAAAGATAAATAAAAAACTAAGTGAAATAAAGAACTTTATCTTAAATACTGTGTGGATAAAACAACAAATAATAGAAATAATAAATAATTATATCTAAGACAATGATAATAATGAGACATCATATCAAAATTTATGGGATGCATCCAAGGCAGTTTTGAGGGGAAACTTTATATCTCTAAATAGCTACATGAATAAAATAAAGAAAGAGGAGATCAATGAATTGGATAAGCAAGTAAAAAAGTCCAGAAAAAGAACAAATTTAAGATTCCCAATTAAATACCAAATAAGAAATTCTGAAAATCAAGGGAGAGAGAAATAAAATTGAAAGCAAGAAAACTATTGATCTCATAAATAAAATTGATTTGGTTTTATGAAAAAGTTAATAAAATAAACAAACTTTGCTTTGCTTAATCTGATTTTTTAAAAAAAAAGAAGATAACCAAATTACCAGTATCAAAAATGAAAAGGGTGAACTAACTAAATGAGGATGAAATTAAAGAGATAATTCAGAGCTACTTTGCCAAATTGTATGCCAATAAATTGGATAATCTGTGTGAAATGGATGAATAATTGCAAAAACATAAACTGCTCAAATTAAGAGAAGAGGAAATAAATTACTTAAATAACTTCATTTCAGGAAAAGAAATTAAAGAAACTATTAATAAACTCCTTAAGAAAAAGGTTTTAGGTCCAGATGGATTTACAAGTGAATTATACTAATTAAGGAGCAATTAATTCCTATTCTACATAAACTATTTTTTTAAAAATGGGAGGCCTTTTTCCAAACTCCTTTTATGACACCAACATGGTGCTGATACCTAAACCAGGAAGAACGACAACAGACAAAGAAAATATAGAAAAATCTCCCTAATGAATATTGATGCAAAAATCTTAAATAAAATTTTAACAATGAGACCACAGCAAGTCATTACTAGGATAACATATCATGGTCAGGCAGGATTTATACCAGATAGGCAGGGATGGTTCAATATTAGGAAAATACTCAACATAATTGAACATATTAATAGCAATCATATAATTATCTCAATAGATGCTGAAAAAGCCTTTGATAAACTGCAACATCATTCCTATTAAAAACACTAGAAAATTTAGGAATAAATGGAGTTTTCCTTAAAATAATAAATAGTTTCTATCTTAAAACCATCAATAAATATTGTATGTAATGGGAATAAACTTGAAATGTTAGCTGTAGAGAAAAAAAGGAATCTGAAGGAATCAAAATTGACAATGAGGAAGCAAAGCTTTCACTTTTTTGCAGAAGATAAGATGATATACTTAGAAAACCTGAGAAAATCATCTAAAAGTTCCTTGAAACAATAAATTCAGCAAAGTAGCAGGATATAAAATAAACACACATAAATTATCAGCATTTCTATATATTATCTAAAAGCTATGGACAATATTAAATACTTGGGAAACTACCTCCTAAGACAAACTCAGAAATTGTATGAACACAATTACAAAACACTTCTCACCCAAATAAAGTCGAATCTAAATAACTGGAAAAATTTCAATTGCTCATAATGGGTTGAGCTAATATAATAAAAAAGAAAATTCTACCTAAATTGAATTACTTATTCAGTGCCATGCCAATCAAACAACCAAATAACTATTTTACAGAGCTAAGAGAAATTATAACAAAATTCACCTAGAGCAGCAAAAGATCAAGAATAGCTAGGAATTGAAGGAAAAAAAAAACTTAAAGGAAGGTGGTCTAGCTCTACCAGATCTAAAACTTTACTATAAAGCAGCAATCATCAAAACTGCCTGGTACTGTTTAAGAAATAGAGTAATGGATCAGTGGATTAGGATAGGTTCCAAAAAAAAAAAAAAAACTAGCAGTAAAAGAAAAAGCAAAGACATCAGCTTCTGGGATAAGAACTCACCATTTGACAAAAATTGTTGGGAAAATTGAAAAGATCCACATCTCACACCCTATACCAAAAGAAGGTCAAAATGGATGTAGGACTTAGACATATAGGGCAACATCATAGATTAAATTAATGGACCAGGAAATGATCTATCAGATCCATGGAAAGGGAATAAATTTATGACCAAACAAGAATTAGAGTATATTTAAAACTTCAAACTGAATGATTATGACTTCATTAAATGAAAAAGGTTTTGCCCTAATAAAATCAATGCTACAAAAATTAGAAAGAAAGCAGAAAGCCGAGAAACAATCCTCATAACTAGGAGTTTTGATAAAGGTCTCATTTCTAAAAATATAAAGAGAATTGCATCAAATTTATAAGGTTACAAATCATTCCCCAATTGATAAATGGTCAAAGGTTATGAATAGACAGTTTTCAAGTGAAGAAATTAAAATAATAATCATATGAAAAATACTCCAGATCATTATTGATTAGAGAAATGCAAATTAAAACAACTATGAGGTATCACCTCACACCTATCAGATTAGTGAAGATGAGAAAAAAGGAAAAATGATCAATGTTACAGAGGCTGTGGGAAGAATGGAATATTAATGCATTGCTGGTGGAGTTGTGAATGAATACGACCATTCTGGAGAGCAATATGAAACCATACCCGAAGAGCAATAAAACTGTTCATACCCCTTCAATCCAGCCTAGAATTCTAGGCCTATATCCAGAAGAAATCATAAATCATAAAAAATAATAAAAATTCCACACGTTCCAAAATATTCATAGCAGCTTTTTTTGTAGTGACAAAGAATTAGAAATTGAAGAGATGCCCAACAATTGGGGAATGGTCAAACAAGTTATAGTACATAAATACTATGGAATACTGTTGTTCAATAAGAAGCAATAAATGGTTGAACTCTAGAGAAGCATGGAATGACTTCAGGATCTGATGCTGAGTGAAGGAAGCCGAAACAAAAGAACAATGTACACATTCAAAAAAGCACTGTAAGATGATCAACCTTAATAGATACAGCTCCCCTCCGCAGCTCAGAGAGCTAGGACAACTGTTTTAGACCAGCTATGGACAGTGTTTTTAGACCAGCTATGGACAGTAACAAAAGAAAACAAAACAACAACAAACAATAAAAACCAACCCTTCAGAATCTGATGAACACTTTATAAAAATTATCTCATGCATCTCTTTCCCTTAATCCTTATTCCTCATAGGGAAAATGACTAATCTCTAAAACAAGTTTATAAATTTATCAAAATGCATATACACACACACACACACACACACACACACACACACAGTGCTAACCTGACTGTTGACCACTGATGGGAGGGGAGTGGAAAGGGAGGATGGAAGGCAATTTTGTAACTTAGAAATATACATATGCATATGGATGAAAAACAAACAAACAAAAAATAAATTAATAAATAAATACAAACAAACTATCAGGCTCACCTTACCTTTCTCAAAATGATGTAGCTATATGGGCTAGATGATAATACAGTTACATAAATTAAAAACTGCCTAAAATACTGAATCAAAAGGGCAGTCATTAATGGATCAACATCAACCAAGAGAGGTCTCTATTAGAAAATGGTCCACATTGATCCGTTCTTGGTCCTTTTCTCTTCTGCATATTTATTAGGGTTTGGGTGAACATATAGATGTATTGATTGTCAAATTTGAGAAAAACTGCTAAGATACTAGGTAACTGAATCAAAAACTAAAAAAATCCTGTTAGGTTAGAAAAATGAGACAAATTTAACAAGATGAAATTGAATAGAGGTAAATGTTATATCCTACATTTGTGTTTTAAAAAAAATCAACTATAGATAGAATGTACTAAGCTAGAAGTGACAGATAGTCAGAATTTTCTATGACTCAGATAGAATGATTTTTATAAACACTACCTCCTTAAAAAGGATGACAGGAAGGAGACGGGAGGAGGGAGGAGATTAAATGGGATAAATCTCCTTACATTAAGAGGTACAAAATACCTATGGTAATAGAGGGGAAGAAGGGAAGAGATGAGAAACACCTAAATCTTCTTCTCATCAAACTTGGCTTAAAGTCAACTTACACATACTTAGTTAACTCAAAAAAACATCTAACCTTTCAAGTATTAAAAGGGGAAAAGGGGAGTGGGGGTGGAGAAAGGGAGGGGGGGGAAAGGGGGGAACTAACAAAGGAAGAGAAGGGAAAAGGGAAAAAGGGAAAGGTGAAAGAAAGGGGAGGAAGTGATATAGAAAGGCAAACACTGAAGGGGGTGATATTCAGAAACAAAATACTGTGGAATACAGATAAAGGGAGGGGAAAGGGGGGAAAATACAAACAGAGGGAAGATAGCATGAAGGGCAATAAAGAATAAGTTATCATAGCTTTGTGAATGGGATGAACTCTCCTTTAAAACATAAGCAAATAGCAGAGTGGATTAAAAACCAGAACCCTACAATATGATTTCTCTCTCAACACATTCAATTTGAATTAATGTGCAACATGGAAACAAAATAAACACTGGCAGATTGCTTTCTATGGGGGGGGAGGTAAGATTGGGAGAAAAATTGTAAAACTCAAATAAGATCTTTAATTTAAAAAAATCAACTACACAACATAATGAGAAGAAATGTGAGTAGAAAGAAGAAAACAAATAAATATTAAGCACTTATTATATGGCAAATACTGTGTTGTTTTACAAATTTTACCTCATACCTTAAAACACCCTGTAAGAAGTTTTATTATTTTTTTATTTTTCCCAGTTTAAAATTAAGGAAACTGAGACTAAAAGACTTGTCCAAAATGACCCAGCTAGTAAATTTCTGAGGCTATATTTGAACACAAGTTTTTCTGACTCCAGACTTAGTTGAACCACCTAGCTGCCTGCCTCCATATATCCATGTGAAAAAAACCTGGGTTCCTTAATGGAGCAAGCTCATTATGAATCCAGATTATACTATGATGGCCAAAATTTGAGAATACATTAAGAAAAGAATAGTGTCCACAGTCCTGGAGATGATTGTCCTGTTGTGTTCTATAATGATCTTCTATAATGATCAAACAATATCTGGAGCCATGTTCAGTTCTGGGCACTGAGTTTTATGAAAGGTCTTCACAATCCAGAGTGTCTCTTAAAGTAAGACAATAAAAATAAAGGGATTGGTTTCTATGACACTGATGAAGAATAAAAGAAGAATCTATGGGGTGTAAATCCTAGGAAACAGGAGACTTTGGTGAAGCACAATCTCTCAGATAGGACGTGATTGTATTGGAATATTTCTGTGGAATAGGAAATGATGAGGTATTCAATCTTGAAAAACATAGAAAGAATTGGAGGAACATGCTATCCACCTTCAGAGAAATAGATCACAAGTAGAAATATGCATAATATGAAATTAAACATATGCATGAGTGTATATGTCGGTATATGTTTATAGAGATTCATGTTTATTTGTATATAAGTATATATATTTTTTTTAATTGTAGCCTTTTTTAGGGCAAGGAAGGTGAGGGATGGAAAAATAAAGTGAAAAGCATTCAGCAAAGAACAAAAGAAAAGCTACAAGAAAGCAAAGAAAAATTGAGTAGCTTAGAAAACAATATGCAGTAGCTATTATCTAGGTTTTCTTGAAATGGAAATTTATAGGTTTATCTGGACTCCACTCATGTTCTGCTCAGTGCATGGTAATGGTTTTTTTTCTTTTCTCATATTGTATTTAAGTTTTAAATGAATAAAAAGGGAAAAAAGTAAAATAGTAACAGATGAGAGAATGAGATTTTGGCTAAATATAAAGAAACTCTGTGTTAACTCAAACTATCTAAAAGTGGAGTAGACTATCTCATGAGGTACTGTTTACCACAATGAGGATATGCAAGTAAAGACTTGTTAAATATTAATAAAAATTAATAAAAATTCAACAAAAATTTAATTAGTACCATTCTATGTCTAGAAGAAGGCTAAGCACTTAGCCTAATGCAAGAAGAATGAAAGATAAAAATGCAATGATAGAAGTACATATGTGAGATATATACATGTAATTATATACTTAGTTGAGAAGAGGTACTGAGGAGGTTTGAATGATGGCAACAGGAACCTCTCAGGAAAAAAGTTTCCACACAGAAGGTGGTATCTGAGCTTGGGTGTGGCTGGAAAGATAGGTTGAAACCATATTGTGAAAGGTTTTTAAGATACAAAATAGAAAACTACATTTTATCCCAGAGTTAATAGGCACACCTAGAACCTAGAGTTTTTGAGCAGGCAATAACGTTATCAGTCAGGTGATTTAGGAAAATTACTTCAAAATAAGGAGAGACTTGAGGAAGGCTAAATCATTTAAAAGACTAAGATGAAATATGTGAAATATGATTGTGCAAGTACATTCTATGTCAGAGTGTTTGTTTCCATGGAGAGGTAGCAGAGGAAGAAGGGTGATCAAAAAATGTGAAACACAAAAACTTACAAAAGGATGAATATTGAAAACTAATTGGAAAAGAAAGAATGAAAGAAAGAAAGAAAGAAAGAAAGAAAGAAAGAAAGAAAAGACTATGCCAATAGTCTAAGACCTAGTCCTAGATGAAATAAGGGTTTAAATTAGGTTGCTCTTTCTATAAGAGGGCAGTATTGAATAGGTATGCAAAAATATTATGGGGTTAGAATCAACAAGACTTGTCAACTGATAAGAAATTAAAAATGTGAGGGAGAATGAGAAGTCAAAGAGGACTCAGGTTCTTAACTTTTGTGATTGAAATGTCCAAGACAGAAAGTAGAAAGTTATAAGGACAGTTATGTTCAAGTATACATTAGATAAGATGACCTCTAGTCCTCAGTCTCTTCCCATTTACTGAAATTCTGGGATTTTGCTAACTAATCAACTTATTGATGAACATTGAAGGTATGAAAAGACAGACTCTTCATAGAACGTATATAATAAAATATTTGACAAGGGTGGATATTTTCCAAGTAAATGAGGAAATACATCTGGTCTTACAAGGAAACATTTCCCATTTTATTTTATTTACCTCGTTTATTTTTGTATTTCATCCAAATTTGAATAAGATTTATATTCAAGGAATCCTGAAGTGTAAAATCAACTTTAATCCATACCACAGTTTCCTCCATTAATTATGTAAATATACTGTATATCATTCACTTTTCTCTCAAATTGTTCAGATTAATCTAAAACTTAAGTCCTATCTAAAAATTGCCTGAGGTTTATCAAAATTTTATTTTAACTCTGAAACATTTTAAACTAACTTGCAGTAATTTTTCATGACATGAAATCAAATCACGACATTTTCAGGTTACTACTAGACTCTAGTCCAACAATCCTTTCAGTAAATGTTTCCTTGCCTATGTCTCCTTATATTATTCTAATTTTCTAGTAGTAGTTCATGTTATCATTTGCTATATCATTTGCTTTTATGCTTGCATTCAAAGATAAATAAGATAAGCTGAGGCAAACATTCTTGAGGGAATTTTGATCACTCTTTTCCTCAAAGGAGAATAAAACCAGAAAATGCAAAGGCCAATTCTCCGATGTAAATTCCCCTTTTCCTCAAAAGGGAAGAAAGCCAGAGAAAGATGACATCTGTGAAATTCAAGAAAGGTTTTTATTAAGCAGGGAAGAAAAAAAATAATATGCACATGGAAACTATGTAGTCTATGTTGAATAAGACTCCAGGTAATGAATGGGAAGGGTTTCAAGGCATGATAAAGAGATGTCTGCAAAAACATGAAAATTCTAAGAGTCCCCTAATCAAAGTTAGGAGAGTCTAGAGATAAGATTGTCTCAAAAATTCATAAAGTCTTTTATTTTCTGTACAACTAGCTAGACTTATTGTCACCTCAAAGGATTTCATGTATGTCCTCCAATACAGCCATCCTCATGGCAGGGGAGGGGAACTCAAGCAAATCAAGGTATCTATTTTCATAATACATATTTTTCTAGATGTTATCTCTTTCTCCTGAATGTCTAAGAGCTAATAATCAAGAAATATTCTGAATTTTTTTAATTTTATATATGATTCTTTTCTGTTAAACATATTAGATCCATTTGGATCCCAATTATTCAAGTGAATTTCATCTATTTCTTTTTGCTAACTTGTGATTAGTTTGATTTTTTTAACTCATAAATGTTTAATTTGTCAGCACCAGTCTTATATAATTCAAATTACATTGAATTATCTATAATTCAAAGGCTTATGATATTCCAAAATATTAATAAACATCTTTGGCATGATGATTAGAGCAAAAAATAGATTGTTTACTTTGTATTTTCTGTCTCTGAAAGAATATTTGACATTTGCAACCCTGACTTAACTGAGATTTTTAACACTTAAATTTCATTTTCGGTGTTACTGAGAATGTTATATTTATGGTCATTTCAACTGTGAAATGATTTGAGGACTGGCCTTTAAATAAAGAATTAGATTCAAGTCCTGACAATAACACACTAGCTATATGACACATGATCAAACATCTTCCAAGTACCTCCAGGCATATTTCTAAGACTAAACACCATGGGGAAGTTGCCCAACCATAAAAATGGAAAGATTTTCCACAATGACAAAATCACATGTTCAAATCCAGATCCCCTACCAAAAAAAAAAAAAAAAAATCAGTGCATCTCATGTTCAACACTCTATCTATTCACAGAAATTCACAGTTTTAGAGTCTGAAGGGTCCTGAGGGAGCATCAAGTTCAGTTGTTCATATTACAATAAAGAATCAGAAACCCTGAAACATCTTAAACACTAAATGAACTTAGTTAAGCTGCTGTCAATTTGTCAGCATCAAAGTCACTGGGATCCAAGTACCCCAGATCCTAATTCAGAGTCCCTTCCATCACACTGCATAGCTTCACCTTCTTAAAATTATATTTATCATATGTCAAGAATCAAAAGGACTAGAAAAATGTTGTAGTCAGACAGCTGTTTCTAAGTTGATTAAGGCATTTGTCTTTTCTAAGCTATTTCTCCATATTGATCTAAGACTATATGGTTAACACAAGTACCATATATGATTCTATAAGACTACTGCTAGAGCATACTATTATGCTCTGTCTAGCCTCCTAACAGAGAAGTGATAGATTTAGTGAAATGTATAATTTTTGTATAGATAATCTACATAGTGATTTATTTTGATTAATTATGGATAGTTTCAAGGGTTTTGTTTTTTCTTCTCCCCTCCCCCACAGGGGTTGAGGGTATAAGAGAGAGAGAGAGAGAAAATAAATCATTTTAATTAGACAACTAAAATTAAATTTTAAAAGACACACACACACATATATATAGGATTTGAGTAGGAGATTATTTAATTAATTCAAAATCTAAGAATATATTGGTTATATTACTGAAAATAATTAGATTTACATTGAAATTATTCAAAACATTCTGAATTCAAATGAATTTTGTCTAAAGTCTTTTGATATTGCATACATGAATAAGTTTTTCTCATTAACCATATTATAATCAGGACTTCCATAAAACAAGATTCTATGTCTTTTTAACTATTCTGAGTCATCTCATTAAACTGCCAAAAACTAATAAAATGTATTAAAGTTTCACTAAGAGATAACTGACCTAATAATTCTTCCATTAGGCATGGGTCACCATTGGTTCTCATTGATATTAAATTATGTGAAATGTACAATTTGGCAAAACATACACATTTCTGCATTTTTGTGCTATAGTAAAGAAGAAAAACAAGTATACTTCAAATTTTCCTATTAGACATTGATCAAGATTAATCAAATAATTCTCAGTTTTCTAACTGCATGATTCATTTATTCTGGTAATGGAAAGGGAGGAGCTTTTGCATTATTCACACTAAATACTCTAGAAAACAAATCTCACTGGGATCAATGAGTAGGACAATACTGTTTTTGATAGGAAGCTGATATAGTGGTGACGGCTTTCTGGTATCAGAGCTCGATAACATTTACAGTACTGATCTGAATCATCTTCCATATTCATAAAGAAGTATGGAAAAATAATAACTATTTATACAAGATGAAAGAAAGAAAAGTAGAAATATCTTTTCCTTGGAAATTAAATCAATAATTGAAATTTTGTTAAATTTATTTTTTCTGATTACTATAATTTCTCTTCCTCTATACCTCTTCCCAATGAGGGGGAAGAATTACTTAACAAATATGCATAGTCAGACAAAAACAAATGTCTACATTTGATATGCCCAAAAAAACATATATCTCAATTTGCAGCTTAAGTCCATCACATCTCTCTACTAAGAAGAGAATGATAACTGCTTAATTATAGATACTCTGAAGTCATCGATCATTGCATTGGTCATTTTTCTTTAAAACTTTCAACATTATTTGTATATGCAGTCATTATTGCATAAATTATATGAGTTCTGCTCACTTTATAGCATCAGGTAAAAAGGGATGGATAGGAATTAATAATACAAGAGAGGGGTAAAGGAAGGAGGGACAATGGAAGGAAGGGAGGGAGGAAGGAAGGAAGGGAGGAAGGGAGGAAGGAAGGATAGGAGGAAGGGAGGAAGGAAGGAAGGGAGGGAGGGAGGGAGGAGGGAAGGAATGAGGGAAGGAAGGATTTTAACAGAGAGCAAATGGAAGGGAAGGAAGGGAAGAAGAGAAAGGAAAGGAAAGGAAGAAAAGGAAGGATCTTTTTATTTTTAGGTTTTTGCAAGGCAAACGGGGTTAAGTGGCTTGCCCAAGGCCACACAGCTAGGTAATTATTAAGTGTCTGAGACCGGATTTGAACCCAGGTACTCCTGACTCCAGGGCCAGTGTTTTATCCACTATGCCACCTAGATGCCCTGAAAAGGAATGATCTTAACGGACAGCAAATAAACTTTTTTAGAAAGTGAATATTACTAGACAAAAACATTTACTCCTAATTTTCAGATGCTTCCCATTGTACTAACCAGACTTCTAGTTGAGCAGCCACTACATTACAAAACAATGAATACTGATTTGGTCTCAGAAAGCATCAGTGGAAAGACATGAAGGATCAGAAAGCCATAACAAAGGGATAGAGTTTTTTACTATAAAGCCTAAATCACAGGTATTTGGAGAAGAGCATAAAAAAGTTTATTGAAGAGCATAATCTTTATTTAACAGTCCCTCTCGCATCACCCCCTTTCTCTTCTATTTAGCTGAATTCTCCACAGGTGCTACAACAACTAGTTTCAGTGCTATTAAATCGTATATAATGGCAGTGAACACTTTGGACAAAGATGTTGATTATAGATCCAGGATAACTACAACATAAGAAGAGAAAAACTACAAGATTGGTTGGCTTAGTAAAAGCAATACTAATTATAGTCATTTATATGAAATGGCTACTGTTTTTTTTGCCTAATTACTATGCAGCAAGATAAAAATTATGTGTGTTTTTTTATCGCCTATTACTTTTCTGGTCTTTGTATTTCTATTTTCTTGTACTCATGGAAATCTAACTCTATCTAAAAGACATAGTATTGTACAAGATACACCTTCTCTCATTAACCTCAGAAACTCTGGACCAGGAGAAGGAAAAAGAAGAGGTATATTCTTTGCATCTCACTACTAGTGGAAGGCCCTCCTTCTATCTCCATAGTTTAACAATCTTCTAGAGATTTATAGCTTCTTTATAAATATCAACATATCCCAATAATGTTAAAATAGATCATATGTCCACAATATTTTAAGCTCTCCAAACATTTTGCATATATCATTGCACTTGATAAAATGTCATGATGAGGTAAATGTTACACTTTTTTTCC
This sequence comes from Macrotis lagotis, assembly GCF_037893015.1. Classification (NCBI taxonomy): domain Eukaryota; kingdom Metazoa; phylum Chordata; class Mammalia; order Peramelemorphia; family Peramelidae; genus Macrotis; species Macrotis lagotis. The sequence continues at coordinate 676,119,805 of NC_133658.1, forward strand.
AGATGAGGGAACTAGGGTGAGAAAAAAATAGCCAGTTCATGACAACAGCTGACCTCATCTCCCTGCTTTCTTAAGTTTGAGGTGTTTTTTTGATAAATTAATACAGTCCTCCTCTGCACTCCAGATTCTGCTTACAAACTTGGAGGCTATATATATCCTGAAACTTTTCTGAAAATATATGTCTCTCCAAGCACACTTTTAACCCAAACATCCCTCCCACCCGAGGCATTGTTCTACAAGAAATGTTTGTAGAATTTTTGTAGAACAAAATTTTAAAGGAAAGAAAAAGTCCAGAATGAAGGAAACAAGGGAATAAATCAATCAATAAACATTTATTAAGCATTTATTAAGCCAAGCACTCTGCTAAAGTGATATAAATATAAAGATTTTTTTACAAATTGCTCTCAAAGAACATATTCTTATGAGGAACACAAGTATTGCTCATTAAAGTAATACATATATATGTATGTATGAATTCATAGAAAAATATGACCAAAGGCAATGGCCCTCTTCCTCTGCTGAAAATGGAACTACTATGCTTCATGCTTCATTGGTTGAAAATGATTTAGGTTCTTCTCAGGGGCCAGTCAAGGGCAGCATGAAGCTAGGAAGCTCACAGAGCTTTTTCTGAAACAACTTTAAATGAAGCCTCCAAAGAAACCCTAAAGTGACAGAATCCACAAGTATGAAATCCACAACAGAGTGAAACAAGTTCTCAATTCAAGATATCATGGAGAACTTCAATGAAACTCTTTCTCACGTGGGTAAAAGGAGAGTATAATCCAATGTAGGTGGGAGAGCTGGAAAGCCAGGGAAGCATTTTAGACACAGGGAAGCTGAAGTCTAGGCTCAGCAAGTCAACCACAGCAGGCAAGCAGTGAGGGTCTCAACCCCAGCTCAGAACAAAGTTCAAGCCCCCAGAAAGCTGGTGCCAGAGGCAGCAATATCTTAACACAGGGAACAAACCACCAGAATTTGAAACACTATAGACAAGCAGTGAGCCAGAGACCAGGCACCCCAACCCCAGCACAAAAGAGTTAAGATTATACCTCCTTTACCTTAGGAAAAGAGCTCTACAAACAAAAAGAGCAAAATTCCTCCAAAAGGACTAATCCTAAAAACTACTTATACTGATAGGGAAAATAAAAATATCATAGCAGAAGAGTAAAACAGTGAGAAAATAACTATATGGGAAGTCTCAAAGCAGTTTTTGAATTTGTCTCAAATCCAAAAAGACCTCTTGGAACAATTCTAAAATAATTTCAAAGACCAATGAAGAGAGGAAGAAGAAAAATAGAGAAAATAAATGAGCCATGCAAGAGAATTGGGAAAAGGGGTGGCTAGGTGGCATAGTGGATAAAGCACCGGCCCTGGAGTCAGGAGTACCTGGGTTCAAATCCGGTCTCAGACACGTAATAATTACCTAGCTGTGTGGCCTTGGGCAAGCCACTTAACCCCATCTGCCTTGCAAAAACCTAAAAAATAAAAAAAGAAGAAAAAAAAGAGAATTGGGGGAAAATGACTAAAGAAAATAATGCCTTTAAAAGTAAAATTGGCTAGATGGAAAATGGAAATTTACTCCTGTAAAAGTAAAAGTAGCCAACTGGAAAAGGAAACAAAACAAAACCCTTAAAATTAGAATTGAACAAATAAGTACTAATGACTCTATGAGACTTCAAGATTCCATCAAAAAAAAAAATCAAAAGGTTGAAAGAAAATAGAAGAAAATGTTAAATCCCCTAAGGAAAAATGACTGATCTGGAAAAGAGATCCAGGAGAGATAATTTATGAATTATTGGTCCATCTGAAAACCACAATAAGAAAAAAGAGCCTGGACAATATCATGCAGGAAATAATCATAGAAAACTGCAGGCCCCTTCTGGACCATGGATTATATTAGTCTAGAGTTGCCAAGGCAATTTGAAAAATCCGTGAATCTAGCAGCTTTTTAGAGATTAATTAAATGTTTGATGAAATATAGACCATGAATGATGTTAAAAATTTCCAAATGGTCCTTGGCAGAAAAAAAAAGTTTCCCACTCCTCTCCTTGAACAAGAAGATAAAATAGTGCTTGAAAGAATCAATTGAGCAACCCCAAAAAGAGATCACAAAATAAAAATGCCTAGGAATATTGTAGTCAAATTTCATAATTCTCAGCCAAAAGAAAAAATACTGCAAGCTTCCAAAAAGAAGCAATGTAAATTCCAAAGAACCACAATCAGGATTACAGTAGACTTATCAGTCTCAACATTAAAGGATTGGAGGACCTGGAATATGATATTCTGGAGGGCAAAGGAGATTGGATTACAACCAAGAATCAACTACCCTATAAAATTCAACATATTCTTTCAGGGGAAAAAAGCTAGATTTTCATTGAAATAAAGGACTTTTAAACTTACCTGAGAAGAGGACCAGAACTGAATTGAAAATTTCACTTTAAATAAAAGACTCAAAAGATGTGTAAAAAAGTTAACAAAAAGAAAAAGTCAATAAGACTAAACGGAAGACAATACCTGTAGCTCTTGAGACTGTATTTTTCTTAGGATATTTGAATGGAGCATAATTAGACAGAGGATGTGGGTATAAATTGATCATGATATGGTGACATACTTTAACTATTATGTTTCTATTGGGGCAGTTGGAGGGACTATCCATGTACAGAGGGTATGTTTACAAATTGATCTTGTTAGTGAGAACATACATGTAGCTCTTGAGAATTATACTTCTATCAGAATATATAACAATCAAGATAGCTGAAAGGAATATACTTTGACAAAGGATGGGGGTATAAGAAAATTAAGAAACAAAAAAAGGATTATACTGGGGAGAAGAAGGCAGAGCCATTAGAAGATAATTAACACGTGGAGAAGCACTATTAGAAGATCTATTCCCTATTATGAGGAAAGAAAGAAGAGTGCAAATGTTCAGTAAAACTTACAAAATGGATTTGGCATAAAGAAGGAATGATATGCATTCCCAACTGGGTGTAGAAATTTTTCCTACCCTACAGTGAAGTAGGATGAAAAAGGGGAAAGGCTAGTGTGAGGAAGGGATCAATCAGAAGCAAAACACTGCTGAGGATGGATAAGGGGAAAGAAAAAAGAAAAGTACAAATGGGAGAAGATAGGATGGAGGGAAATGAAAAGTTTTTGCACAAATATAAACACTGCAATGAAGTTTAGAAGGAGTTCAGAAAACTTGGAAATAATTTTCATAGCTAGCATTTCTGACTTAAAAAATTTCTAAAATATATAAAGAAATAAATTGATTTTATGAGAATACATATCATTCCCCAATTGAAAATGTTGGAAGAATATGAACAGGTAATTTTCAGATGAAGGAACTAATGCTATCCATAGTCATGAAAAATGCTTTAAATCATTAGAGATCAGAGAAATGCAGATATAAACAACTCTGATGAGCTACCTCATACCTATCATGGTGGCTAAATTGACAAAAAGGGAAAGTGATCAATATGGAAGAGGATGTGGGAAACTGGAACACTAATGCTTAATATATTGGTTGAGTTGTGAAGTGATCCAACCAATCTGGATATCAATTTGGAACTATGTCCAAGCAGCAATAGAATAGTACAAACTCTTTGATCCAGCAATATCACTAAGAGATATGTATCTTAAAGAGATCATGGAAAGGGGAAAAAGACCCACACATGCAAAAATATTTTAGTAGTTCTTTTGGTAGTGGCAAAGAATTAGAAATTGAAAGGATGACCATCAATTGTGGAATGCCCAAATAAGTTGTGGTATATGAATGGGATGGAGTATGATGATAATTCTGTAAAAGACCATGAACAAGATTTTAGAAAGGCCTGGAAAGACTGCATTAACTGATACTGAATGAGATTCTCTTGGCTTTAAATGGTTCAATTCCTTTCATATCATCGAGGCACTAAAGCACATGATCAATGCCAGACAAGCACTAGCCTGTGCTATGTGATGACATAATTCAACAGTCAACCTAACCTGTGTCTTGATGGGTTAATCATCAGTTCAATCTCTCCTCTCAAATCTTCCATATTTGTATTGTGAGTTATTCATCAGTATGATACAATTGTCAATAGTTTTAATACTAGTTTTATGTCAGCACCCAATTCATATGGATATATATATATGTATATATATATATAATATATAAATATATATTCTATTTTCTATTACTACTAATCCTTCAGTACCAAAGAAGACCATACCATTTAAGGCCCAGAGACTCCCACAGCAACCAGGCCATCTCCGATAGTCCTGTCTCACACAAATCAGACCTAGAGATGAAAAAATTCTAGTAAAGGCAAGTAAAAAGGATGAAAAGTGAAAAGTGAAAAAGATCTGAGTAATAGGCTTCTTCCCTTGTTTTCTTCAGTAACTCTTATCTACTCTTGAGTCCCATAGAATGATCTTTGAATAATTCTATCCTATTCTGGGTTAAATGTCCTCATTTGATGTCTAGTCAAAAAGATTTGGTGTAGGGAAAACGGGAGTTGAAAACAGACATGTGGAGAATCCAAACTTGGCTTCACTTTCTTGCCTATGGATATAATTTTTGGTTTTTCTCATAAGGTTGGAAATCACCTGACACAAAATATATCCTTTTAAAAATTCATGTTAAATTAAACCAAACTTCTTTACAAATGTGTTTTATAAATGTTTCGTATGGATTTTGTATCAGTTGCTTCCAATTTATAATGTGAATAAATTCATAAGTTAAAATTATGACACATCTACTTTATATATATCATATATTTAAGGACAAATTGCAGAGTATTATTTCATTGTAAGTATTTATAATTAAGGATTATCAAATATTTTTAGAATTATTAATATGGAATATATTGTTACATTGCTAAAATGCAATTAAAATTATATATATTTGTAAAGGACTTTGTAAAAAATTAAAGTTCTTTATAAATATTATTATTATTATTAGCAAAATTGGTTAAATTCTTATACCTCTTTAATAGGAATACAGAATTGCCTTAGCCCTACTTGTTCAAGGTTCCCATATATTGTCAAAGCCACCTTTGCATTATATAATAAAGCTACTTATATAACTCATTAATATTAACTCTATTGTGCATCTCTTCCTTCTGCATCTTCAATGGATTCTGAGTCTCTTTAGGTGTGATTGTCTTGCTTTATTAAATAGGTTTTGAGTTTCTTCATAGCTTGGGAGATGTAGAGGAATGTGAATAATAAGAGTGAGTGTGTGTGTGTGTGTGTGTGTGTGTGTGTGTGTGTGTGTGTGTATGTGTGTTGTGGGGGCATGATGATTACCAAGCTGTAAATTCCCTGTGTCTTCCATTTTCTTTATATGTCTTCCCTTCCCCCACTCTGATACATTATGGCTGCAAATAAGGATTTAGCTTTCAGATATCTCATAGAGTTTTCAGCATTATACTTTCCAAACTTCCATGATGATGTTTTCCAAACACCATCCTCCAATTAAAATCTTCCATCTAATGGGGAGATAAGTATTCTGAAGGTCCAAAATTTCTTTCTGTCATAGGTGATTTGGCCTTAAATGTAAGAATGGAAGCCTGTTTAATTCTGATGCAGGGAAGATATTTTAGATCGACAATACAGGAGGATCCAACTGCCTACTTTACTAAATATAATTCTGTTCATGCTTCTTTGGATTCTACCCAGTGGTAGATCTTGGCTTTTAACCATTCTTTTCTTTGAGATAAAAAGATATCTCCATTGTTCACACAGATGTAACCCCATGTAAAGAGAGAAAAATAATGATGGGAGACATAGAGCTATAATGTTGTGCCTTATCAAAATACAAAGTAAAAAGTTATAATATAATTTTCTTGTTATCATTGATAGGCCCAGGACTACCAGATTGGTGGCAAGAGAGCCAGTTATATCCAATGGTTCTCCTCAAAGGTCCCCAATGATATCTGTGTCTCAGGCAAATAGAAGTCAAGCACACATACTGTCAAATGTTTGATCTCTGGCATTCACAGAAACCACATGCCATTTCTGTACCTTTTGTGAACATTTAAATATGACCTTAGTGATTGATGATGATCTTGCTAACTTAGTTATCACAAAAGAAAACACTAGAAATTGTCAAGCTTTATGAACAATTTGCTGAAATAACTGACCCAATTCCAATTGGAAGCTCATGCTAAAGGAGACATGTCACTATTATAATTCAACTGAGGAGGCTGAATGATATATACAAAAAGAGCACATGACCTCTTGAATCAGAGAATCTGGACTCATGTCCTGTCTCTGATGCTTTATCCCTATGTGATCTTAGGCAAGTCACTTAACATCCCTGGGCCTCAATTTCCTCATCTGTAATGTGAGGGGTTGAGACTAACTGGCCTAATGAGGTCTATCCCACTTTGCAGCCTATGGTCCTGTGATTAAGTGACTATCAGCCTGATACCTAAATAGTTCCACATAGACAATCTGAGGCTCCAATGTCCATAGAATCAGTATAGTCCTACAACCAGCAGTGAACTCTCAGATCTTTTAATCCAATTCCATCATTTTATAGGTCAGAGAGATTGAGTCTGCATAGGTAGTAAATGATAAACTAGGATTCAAACCCCAGTCTTCTCTGATTCCAACATTCTCTGCATTGTAACATCTAAAGGTATTGCTATTCTACAGGCAAGTCCAGAATGGATAGTAATGAGCTTTTCCTGCAAGGAAAGCCTACTAATGACCTGGACACACTGAAATCTGCAGGTTTTTGCAAGAAGTACACAGTTCCTTTAGGCTAAGGGCTAATCATCAGACACATGGGTGAACAATTTTAGGTGACGAACTGCATAAAGTAATTTTGAGGAATTACTCACAAAGAAGAGTAAATATAGGCAGAAATGGTTTGCCCTACTGTTGGGGAGCTAGGTGGTACAGCGCATAGATTGTCAGACCTAGAATCAGGAAGACTCTTCTCCTCAAGTTCAAATCTGGCTTCAGACATGTCCTTGCTGTGTGACCCTAGGTAGATCGTTTAAAATGTTTGCCTCAGTTTACTCCTCTATAAAATTAACTGGAAAAGGAAATGGTAAACTACTCCAGGATCTTTGCAAAACAATCCCAAATAGGGTCACAAAAACTAATTAAACAATTAAACTACTAAATAACAGCTTGGAGGGTTGGGGTTGGAAGAGCAGAAAAGGAATCTCTACTTGCTTATTTTGAGACCAGAGTCATTATACCAAAGAGGATAGGGTACTGGCAAACCTCAGGACAAATTTGTGTGATCCAAAGCAAGCCATTTAACTTCACATGCCATAATTTCCTTCATAAAATGGGGAGTTGGATTCAGTGGCGCCCAAGGTCCCTTGCAAGTCCAAGTCTGATTCTCTGAACTTTTTAAAGATTAAGAAGGTTCTTTGGTTCTTTGAGATGAAATTTACAAAAGGTGTTGTAGGTCAGTAAAATGGAAGAAAGGAAGGAAGACTCAGGGAAAGAAATGTGTAGCAGTAATGATGAGATTCTCTTCCTGCAAGGAAAACCTAGTCTAATTCTTCTTGACCTGCACACAATGAAATATGTAGGTTTATTTGAGAAATATTCTGCTCCTCCAGACTAAGTGCTGCTGGTCAGCCTCATAGGTTAGCAAATCTAACTGACAAATAGATCAGTCACTTTGGAGTTTAAAATTACCAAGTACACAACTCATGGTATGTAATCACAAAATACAGCCAAGAACCAAATAGAGTCAAAATGATGCCCTCATTCCAAAAGAATTAAGCTGCAAGCAAAGTTTTATCATTTTTCCATTGTTAACACACGATTCTTTCCTCTTGCTGCTTGAGTGCACAGAGAATCAGCTGAACAACTGCAAAATTTCTGGAATTTATTCAGAATTTCCTATAATAGCTTGACTCTGAATCAGCTCTTGTCTCTATATTCCTGTTGGCATTTGCTTGCTTGGCTGTTGGATTAAATGATTTCTCACAGAGGAAGACATAATCCTCCTTTCAAGCCCCATTCACACTCTCTAGGAAACACAGTTAACAACAACAGTATCAGCAAAGTGCCTGGACCATGTTTCCATCCAAAGATAGCTATCTTTAAAGATAACATGTGCAAAGCACTTCACAAACCATAAAGCACTATGTAAACTTGAATGAGAATTTCTACTGGAACTTTGAGTCTTTGAATATTGAAAAAGTCAAAGCATTCATCTCAAACTTCTCTCTATTCTTGTCTTTATCTCCGCTCTTAACTGGTAACTGCTAAAGTAGAGTAGACTGATCTAATGACAACATTAACAAGCAAAATAGCAATTATTTCTACTTAGACATTATGTTAAAGTTTAGAAAGAGTTTTCCTCAAAATTACCCTGTAAGGAAGGATTTTTGTGTTACTGTTTTCCAGTCAAAGAAACTGAGGCTTAAAGAGAATTAGTGAATTAACAAGGGTGCATGGCAAGAATATATCAAAGTCAAGACTTGCACCCTGGTCACATATTCACAAATCTCTCCATTGAGAGACAGAGAGAGATAGAGATAGAGACAGAAAGACAGAACAACAGAGATTGAGAAGAGAGATGGGACAGATAAAAATAGAGGCAAATTTACCCTGGATTTATTCAATAAATTAACTTTCTTACTAGCAAAGAACAATTTTTAATATTTATTTAGACAGGGATAGAGACTGCACCTATGCTTTCATTGACATAAGGAACTCCTGTTTGAGGAAAATATTGGCTCTTTCTTTATAATTTATTGTGTAGCACAGAGCTGGGTAAAGTACAGAGAGGTTAAGTGATATAGAGGTAAGATGTGAACCAAGTCCAAATCCAATATTGTATGTGTGTGCATGTGCACACAAAAATATATGAGTCTAAAAGTAGGATTGAACCAAAAAAATCAGTCTGTGGCAAAATATAGATACAAGATGTAAACAAAGTCTACAACCAAGGGTGTATTCATGTATGCATGTATGACTACATGAAACTGTGTGCACATATATGTATGCTGTATATGTTATAAGATATGAGGTTATGTACGTGTGTATATACATGTTTAGCATATACATGTACATTTTAGTGATGCATACACATTGTATATCTGTTTGTATGTATAAACATGCAAAAGTGTGCATGCATTGCATCTATAGTGTATACATACATATATATATATATATATAATATATATGGGGTGTGTGTGTGTGTGTGTGTGTGTGTGTGTGTGTGTGTGTTCATAACTGGCCAAAAGTATTCTTGGATTCAGGGTCAGGGATCAGTCAAGAGATTAATCAATCAGTAAACATTTATTAAGCAGGGTAGCATATTCTTAGACTAATTAGTTCATTTTAAGTCCCAGAGTCAATTTAATTTGCCTAAATTCTATTCTGTTCCAACATATTTAGCTTTAGAAAGTTTATTTTAGATGAGAAGTTCTGAATTCAAGTATTAGCCCTCTGAACCCCCTAGTTAGAAAAGCTCCTAATACCCATGCAGAAGATGAGCTCTCTGTCTATTTAACCTTATACTTACCTTAATGAGTCTCTTTGTGGTTGAGGCAAAAAAAGTTTCCTGGAAATACGTGATAATTAAATAGCACTTTATATTATAGTGCCTGTGAATAAACATACATCAGATGCCTGAGAAAGCTGAGCAAACAGTTCACTTTTACTTGGGATTTATCTTCCTCCTTGAGATCCCTGCCAATGACCTTTCTTACTATCTCCTGTACAGTCACAGTTCAAGTATGCCCTTTGTTCCATGAATCTCCAGTCTCTTGAATCCAGATTCTCTCTCTCTCTCTCTCTCATTCCCTCAAGGTTTCTTGCTTTTATTTAAATTGCTTAGAGCATGATCAAAGTTTCAAGGAGGTATAGAAACAATGCTGATACCTTGTTCAGATTGTTTGATTAAATCAAAAAATATTCTCACCTAATCAAGAAATCAAAGTCAAATAGGAAGATTCAACTTCACCATTATACCAAGTTCTATTTTGGGTGCTGAAAATACAAATAAGAATGTAAGCTAATCCCTATTGCCAGTGAGTTCATATTGTGCTAGGGGACAGTCTGATGCCAGGGATGAGCTTATGGTTGAAATTTAAAGCCCCTGAGCTTTGAGGATTAAAAAAAACACCAGAGTAAAGAGACATCTAGGTCATTATACAACCTATTCTTATCATTTTAAGGAGTATCTCCCATTTATATATACTCGACTTCTAACCTATTTTTCTTACCCCAATTTTTTTTAAAATAAAAATTTCATTTTTTCACAATTTTATCAGAACTATAATGTGACTACTTGAATTAAATAGAGCAACATTTCTATTCAGAAAGAAATAAAACATCTCCTGAAAATACCTTATCAGCCTGCAGATCTCAGAGGATTTACTTCCCCCTACTGCTCTCTAGAAAAGTGATTCTCTATGTTTAACATCCTAAGTGAGTTCCAAATGGCTTCTCTAAAGAGCAAGCCCTAGACATTACCTTCCTACTGGGAATTTCTGTTCACACTGGCTCTCTCTCTTTCTAGGATATGCTCTTTTTTAAACCTCCATATCCTTTCTGAAAATTTTACTACACATGGTCAGAGTTCCACAACCATTACTGCAAATTCAATATCAGAACTTTTAGAGCCCACTTCGAACAAAAACAATAAACTCTCACTGAGCTGTACTCTGGTATTTAGTCCATAGGATCCCAGTCTAAAGAAGTAGGGGACCATGTAGTCTAACTATTTTATTTTATAAATGAAGATAACTGAGGCCCAAAGAAGATAAATGACTTGCCTAAGGTCATATTGGTAAGTATCTAAGGAGAGAATTTGAACTCACATCCTCAGACATCAAGCTATCATTCACTATATTGCCTCCCTTCTGTGGTTCTATTGATAATTCTTCTATATAGCAGGATAACATGCAATGAATTGAGTGAGAAAGTTATGCTTGGAATATATTTGCAAATTTCCTGTAAAACAGAATGATACCTCCAGAAAGGTCTTATGGATTAATTGCCCTATTCTTCCATTCACCATTCCTATGACTTCCCAAATCATAGCATTTTCTCTAGCCATCATTTCCCAGATGTATTGTCTCTCTCAGTTGGATGTCAATACATTGTGGACGGGGACTGTCTCACTTTTTTTATTTAGTTCCCCACTATTTTACTCAATCCTTGGCATACTAAGTTTTTAATGCATTTTTTTTTATTCATTGAACTGGCTAACTACTAGCATTTTGGTATGGTGAGGCAGAAAAAACACTGACCTGTTCAAGAGATACAGATTTGGTTCCACATCTGGCCTTACTTAGCCATTTGATAACAGGCAAATCACTTTGCTGCTCTGAGTCTCAGTTTCCATACCTGTAAAGGTTTGCCTACCCACATCAGAGTTATTTTCATGAAAGTAAAACAATAAGCATTTATTATACAATATATTATATATTTATTATACAATATTACACAATATATACAATAAAGCAGGCACTGTACTAAATACTAAAAATGCAAGTGCAAGCAAAAAGAAAGACTGCTCCTACCTTCAAGGAACTTACATTCTAATAAAAGAAGGCAGATGGGGTAGATATATAGCAAAGTTCAAGAAAAGAAGAGTCTTTGTACTTCCTCAAAATGAAAGTTCGGGGAAGAGCTCACTAACAGGAAAAGGATTAATGGGAAGAAAAGACAACTGAGTTGTAATGGTAAAGTCAAGAGAAAATACTTTGAATAGTTCAGCAAAATAACTGAAAACCAGAACCAGTCTCTAACCTTTGGGTACCTGAAGTCAAACAGAGCAGGTTAGAGTCGGAAAAGTCAGGACATAAATAGAAGTTTAATTAATTTCAAAGTGAGGAATTAGGGGGAGCTAAATCCCTCAGTGAACACCTGGTTCTGGTCAAAACAATATATTTTGCCAATAGGTGAGATCATCTAAAACGCAAAAGATTATTGTCATGCCAAACTCAGGGCACAGTCTGCTTGCTGGGCCTTAAATCTGGAAAACAGAGTGTCTCCTAATATATTGACAATGACATAAATGTGAGTTCAATATAGGTGGAACTATGCAGTTCAAAACCAGGAGGATTCAGTTCAGCATTTTGTAACACTGTGCAGGAAGGCATATTTTATTTATGATCAGGGCACTCTAAAAATGTACATTGTTCATAATATAGTCAGTACTGTTTTGGCTTTATATCTCTCATATTTTGTATTCTTGCCCAAAATAGATCCTTAAAAAATATGTATTGATTTGAATGGAAAGAAAACTGCCTACGTTTAACCTGATTCAGTCACATGCAGTGACTGATAAACCTAATATTAGTAATAGTAATATTTCCCCTTTTTTTAAAGAGTGTTTAATATTAGAAGTGCACCTGACTCTAAAGAAATAAGAATGTCTACTGCTTCAAATAATTGGGAAACAAATTACAAGTAATTGGGAAACAAATAACAAAAACAACTCTTTCTTCCAAATATTTAATTTTACTACATTCTTTTGTAATTTTACTATACTCACTCATTGTCCCCCAAATAAACTATTCCCAGATACAAGAGTACTAGAGAGATCTTTCAATGAGAATCATGAAGTTCTAACATAGAACCAGAAATTTCATTTTTTGACTATGGCAGATAGAATTGGCATATAGAAAAATGAAAGTAGGGAAAAAGATATAAAGTGAATTTCATCCCTTCAGAATAGCACCAAAGGATCCCAATATCTAAATCTAAATATTAGTCAGTCATATTTAACAAGGGTAGAAGAGAGATTATAGAAAGGATTAGTAGGCAAGAAGATTTCCTCAAGTTTTCTCGACTCCAGGGCTGGTGCTCTATCTACTATAAAACATAATTCTCCCCCAAAAAAATATTCCCAACAAGAGGAAGTGGTAAGCAAAAAAAGCCCTTAAAAATAAAAACACCCCCACTGCCTAAATGTATTCTGAATTTTTCACATATAAAATCTGTTTCCCATTACTCAGAAGGAAATTTTTAAAATTATATGCAATAGCTTGAGAAAATTTATTATTAAAAAAGGAAGTGTAGGGAAATCTCAATCTGCAGAAAAAAGTAGAAAAACTCCAAGCCCTTCTCATACATTTAGAATCAGAGTTTAAGATTATAATGCAAAATGTAACTACAAAATATATTTAAAAATAATAACTCAAATTTCTATAATGCTCTTTTAAGGTTAAAAATTGATTTATCTATATTGTCTCATTTTCCTCTCATTGTCTTATTCTTTTTTAAAATTTAATTTATTTTTTGAAATAAAGTTCCAGATTGTGCACCTCTCTCCCCATCCCATATTATTTGACACAGATATATATTCATATACATATAGCTTTACATACATATATATATGTACAAAAGATGAACTTTCCAAAAAATGTCATATGGTAAGCCTGGTCTCCTAGATCAAGGAGACAATCAGGACCAAAGCTAGACTAGGTAATAATTCCCTTCCTTACCCCATTACCAGCACTCTGAGAGGAGGTAGAAGAAAAAGAGTGTACAATTAAGAAAAAGTGAAACAAATTAAAATAGGGTTGAGACCCAGACTTTGAGGGGCCACTTGGATATTTTTGCTTCCCTAACTGCTTAACCTTTCTTAAGAGTGGCAGAAAATTAAAATTAGGGGTGAGTCTAAAGACAACATATGCTTGGAAAGACCAAGGGGCTCCTCTTTGCTTAGTTATATATCCTAAGATGTTAGACCCTGGGTTCCAAAACTGTGTTTGAAACGCCTTAGCAAACTCACAGTGGATCCAAGATATATTTCAAATTTTTGAGAGAACATAGTGAAACAATATGTATCTACATTTGTTGAATACCACAGTTACTTCTAGTTTGTTAAATTGAACAAACTTTTAGTTAACTAACTTTTATTAGTTAAATTGAACTTTATTTCTTTTGATGATGATCTGGAATGTTTGAAATATTTTTGTTTACTTGTATTTTCAGTTACATCAATAACTTATCTATCAATAAGTCATATCTTGTCAAAATTAAGTTTTCGGTGGTTTTAAAAATTGTGTGAAAATCAACATGGAACATGAAATGACGTACAATGTGATTCCAAAGTTTGAGAATCTGTTTAATGTCCAAAAAGTACACATGTACATCTCATTAGTAAGTAATTGCTCCAACAAGAGCACATACATATCACAGAAGTAAGTATATTTAAAAATTTAATTTGTGTAAATTTTTTTCTCAAATGGCTACTAAGTTGTTAGGACTATTAACTTATTTACACCCAACTACTTAATAAATAGCATTGTTAATTTGGGGGGACTATTTTTTTGGGGTAAGGATGTCATAAAAAAAGTACTGAGATGTCAAGACTATTATGAATTTTAAAAGTTCAGTAACTCTAAATTAGATCAAATGCCACTGCACTGCCCTATTCTTTCTTCTTCCCCTCAAAAGGTCAAATTTCAACAATCTGGTTGAAAGAGTGAGAATCAGGAGTCTGGGAATTAGTTTCTAGTCCCTGCTCTTATACCAGTTCTGAGTGTCTCCTTCTTTATTAAATGAGAGGTTTCAATAAGGTATCTGTGAGATTCTTCTCTCCTGTTATCCAGTAAATCTATGAAATCTAGACTCCATTTGACTCCATCTCAATGCAATCTCAATTCCAAAAAAGTTGAATGAGATTTCTTCTATGACTCCGAATAAGTCATTTCTCTAATCTGGGACTTGTTTCCTATTCTATAAAATATTGAAGTTTATCTAAGTGAATTTCTGAGGTTCCCTCCTGCTTAAAAAAAATGATAAGTTGATGATTCCTGGGATTTTTATGGAGAGCAAGAGATTCCAAGCCCCATTTTTGCCTCCCAAAAATATTTATCTATTCTCTTTAAGGTTATCTTTGGATCAGGTTTAGGTATGACAGTCAGCTTAAATAGGAAATTCCCAATAGGTCTCATCTCAGGCATCCTTAACCTTTTGTTGTCATGTAGCCCTTTGGCAGTCTAGTGATAGCTATAAAACCTTTCTTAGAATAATGTTTTTAAGCATATAGGATTACAAAGAAAATAAATTATTATATAAGAACGGGGCTATTAAAACACTAAAAAGAAAATAAAATAAAATATAAATAAGTTCATCTTCCCCAGTCTTAAAACCCATATTAGAGCAATACAGGTTGAGTTACCACCTAAGGAAACTCTTGGATCTCTGTCTCACCTTGCACCATGGATTCCATCCTACTACCAAGTTGTGTTTTTACCTTGAGTCCCTGATCCAGCTGGGGAAAAAAAAATTATAATTTTGTGTGGTTTAAAATAAATCATCTAGGGGTGGCTAGGTGGCGTAGTGGATAAAGCACCAGCCTTGGAGTCAGGAGTACCTGGGTTCAAATCCAGTCTCAGGCACTTAATAATTACCTAGCTGTGTGGCCTTGGGCAAGCCACTTAACCCCATTTGCCTTGCAAAAAAAAAAAAAACCCTAAAAACCTAAAATAAATCATTTTATTTTTAAATAACAGTTTTAATGTCTACTATGAACTCTTTGTTCTCCATTCAACAGAGTCCTGAATAAATCTCAGAGCAACTTCTAGAGAAAAAAATTATTTGTAAAGAGTTAGGAATGAGAGATAGAATCTCACAGAATCAAAATGTGTGCTCTGGTCCCACCTTAAAAAAACACTGGAGCATGAACCTGGACTGAATATCTGTACAGAAATCAAGCATAAAAAGATTGTTCCCATAGGCATCTTAAAAACTTTTAAGTGAATTACATCTGCTAAGCACTACAAAATATCATGAGTTTTTTTAAGAGCTAAAATACACTATCCACAGAAGAAAGGAAGCCAAAGTGCCACAGGGCCTTAAAAAGAAAAAGATTTAAAGTTATACTATTTGATTTAAACTTAGGATAAGCATTCAAACCATTAACTCCAATCCTGAGAACCTTTAAGAGACTTTATCCTTACCAGAATTACTAAATGTCATTTTCTATGTTTATGCAGTAATTTTTAGTTGCATTTAGCAAAGTAAGTTTTTGACTAAAATACTTGGGTGTACATGAGGAATGAATATAATTTTTGCAATTTGCTATTTTAAGTTGCAAGTTGTAGAGTCCAGTTTTGGACATAGTCACAAACTAAGTTTCCATGTTTTTCTTTATAATTCCAATATGAAGGAGGACAACTAATTTTCCAACAGTGCTCAGACCCTAAGTGGAAAATAATGATAATACTTCTGCATCAGGATGTTATTAAAAGTCTGATTATATCAAAACACTGTGCCAGACATTATGGGAAAAATGAGAAGTAGGATATGGTTCATTTCCTTAAGATTCTCAAAGTTTCCTTGAGCAAACTTAACATATATATCAAATAGCTATAAATGAGGAATAATTATGAGCTAATATCATTGTAAGAGCCAGAATGATATAATGGATAGAGATATGGTTTTGGAATTAGGGAGATGGGTTCAGATCATAATATATTTTATATGGGTAGATAATCTTAATATTAAAGATTATATTATTAAAAGTTGGAGAAGAAGGAGAGCATATACTTCTAACAGCTGGGGGTTGGGGGGAAAGATATTCTTAACCAAAAGAAAAAAAGTTAGGGGTAATTACAATAGATAAAATACAAATATAAGCTTTAGAAAGAAAAAATAAAAATCAGTTTTTCACATAAATAGACTAACTTTTTTTCTTTCAGGAACCATTGTCTAAAATGTCAAATAGAACTTTTGCCATCTATCAGATTACTGTAAGCTTAAATGGTTTGCCAAGCTTTATACTCCCAGTCTGATCAATTATACATTTTTGTCCCTCTTACTGCATACTCTCACATAGTTTTCACACTAAGATAGATGGAAAAACTTCTTGCTATGAAGGAAAGTTGTATACTATATTCTTATGTAGCTTTCATGCTAGTGAGTTTAGTATTGGTAGTACCTTAATTTTTCAATGAATTTATTAATTAAGAATGAATGTAGGGGCAACTAGGTGGCACAGTGGATAAAGCACCGGCCCTGGAGTTAGGAGTACCTGGGTTCAAATCTGATCTCAAACAATTAATAATTACCTAGCTGTGTGGCCTTGGGCAAGCCACTTAACCCCATTTGCCTTGCAAAAACCTAAAAAAAAAAAAAAAAGAATGAATGTAATATGTATTTTATATAATTAAATAAGCAATTTGAACAAGTAAGTTTTAACATAAACAAAATGAAATCATGCTCTTAACTGCTCAAAGATAGAAAATGTGTTCTTACAGCTATGCAATATAAATTCTCAATCTGCACCTTCTCTTTTATATTAAGTATAAGGCATATCCATGTTGCCATAACAGTGCTTAACATTCTTATTCCATAAGTAAAGCCAAACTGAAATGCTACTATATACATTTATGAATATTTGTAATATTCATTAGAAATGTATATATGATATTTGAAATAAAATCAAATTCTTAAAAAAAGGTGAAATAGGCATCTTACTATATGAAATTTAAAAGCTTTGGCACAGATTAAAAATTAATTCACTTAGGATAACAGAAAGAAAATAGGATAATGAAAAAGTATTTTTATATCAGTTTTTATAATTCTCTGATAAGAGTTGGTATTCAAAATAATTAATCTAGGTAGATAGATGTATAGATGAATAGATGGATGGATAGATAGAAAAATACAGTCATTCCCCAAGGGATCTATATGAATGAATGCAAAGTTAAGTAAAAGCAAACAATTCAGATACTTAAATGTATCTTTCATCAGACCTCTACATAAAGCAATTTTTATGTAATATAAATTTGTCCCCACCCACCTACTTTACTTAACTCATATAACAATAGCATACTCAAAATAATATCTTTATACAAGTGATAAAATGTAGTAAAATTCAGACATATTAAATACTATAATAAATATAATTATGAAACAAAAGGTAAAGTTAATGATAAATATGCATAATATTGTACAGTAAAATTAATAAAAATGTGCATTATTTTGTTTCTTCCCCACTGCACCTAGCCTTTTAGCACCAGTGGTTGACTATTGTGTAAATATCCCCCAAAATGAGAAGGGATCCACACTGAGTTTTGACCTAAAAAAATAAATATGGAAATACCCTCCAGAGTATGTCCTAACTAAGGACAAAAGTTAGCAAAAGTTTTGGTCTTAAAAGCAAAACAGAATTGGGGAACAGTTAGGTGGCACAGTGGATAGAGCCCTGGAGTCAGGAGTATCTGCTTTATTGAACTTTGGCCATCAGAAGGTGAGATCTAAACTGTCACCTCCAGTTTGTCTAATCCAAAAAGAGTACTATTCCCCAATAGAGGATAGGGTGGGGACACTATGAGAAGAGACAGAGAACTCTGGAATAGGTAAAGGGAATTGACATCAAATATTCTAGTAAAGGGAGTGTCTAAAAGATCTTCAAAGCAACTGGGATAGCTAGAAGAGTGTTTGATGAGATTAAGAAGCAAGTATTTGTTCTGTTTATAATTAAGGGAGTACCCTTTTCAATTTCTAATTTGATTTAATTAATGGTGACCAACTTTGGTATCCAAGTGAAAATTGGACCTCTGATTATCAAAACTGTTCTTAGAGACTCAGAAATATAATTCCAGAGATGCATGTATATATTGCAATGCTTCTGCCAAATGTTTGGTGTGAATTTTTTTTGGTTCAACTTTGGATTCTTAAACTTCCTAATTCTGCTAGCAGCTCAGTCAGATTCTCATTCTACTTTTCTTTTCCTTGAAACTCTATCAGCAACTCCACATCATTCTCCTCCACTTCTAGTTCCAATTCTTGTGCTAATTTTACAATCTTGTTACTCACTTCTTCAAACAAATCATCTTTGTCATAAATATCAGAAAAAACTGCAGGCACACTTCAAATCTTCTTTATACATGTACTGTTAAATCTTCCCATGCCTTAACAATATTCTGGATTGCATGGTAAATATTATAGGACTTCCAGAAATCTCTCAATGTCAAGCCTTATCTACATCCAAAGCTGCAATTGCCTGAATAAAATGTAGTGCATAAATAATACAGCTTGAAATATTCAATCACTCCCTGATCCAGAAGTTGTAATAATAAAGTAATGTTAGGGGGAAGGTAGGGCGCTTTTACATTTTCATTAAAATCAGCTGGATGCAGAGGGTGACCCAAGGCATTATTCAAAATAAGTAGAATCTTGAAAAGAATGTCATTATCTTTACAAAATTTCTACAGTTCAGAATGAGGCAAGGCATAAACCTTTGTTCAAAGATGATGAGGGTTATCCAAGCCTTAGGGTTAGGGAAATAATGCTTGGTAGTGTTGATTTGCTGATTCCTTTCAGTGTTCTGGGATTTTCTGAGTAGGCATAAGAACAAATTTTAATTCCCAGGCCCCAGATGCATTCCCTCAAAGCAAGAGTAACTATTTTTTTCTAAGCTTTATGCCCCAACTAGTTTTTTTTCCTCCACTGAGAAATAGGTTTGAGATGGCATTCTTTGATAAAATAAGCCCAGTTAGTCCACATTAAAGATTAGCTCTGGCAAGTAGAGACCTTCATCTATTATTTTTTGCAGGAATTTTGGAAACTTCTTTGCTGCTTCAACATTAGCACTAGTAGATTTCTTGATACTTGCACATTAAGAAATCTGCACTATTTTTAAATTGAGAAAACCAACCACAGTTTATGTAAATACCTTTATTCCTTGAGGCATTTACTTTTAAATCTTCAAAGTAGTTTAGAGACTTGGCTGGAATTGTCATCAAGCTTAAGGCAATATTCTTTTGAGTTTACTATTCTATCCATAACATTGATAGTTTCTCCATCTCTAAAATTGTACCTTCTCTTTGATTCAACAAATAACTTGCCTGTAGTCAAGAGGTTCTGAGTTCAAATTCAGCATCAGAAGCTTACTAGCTTTGTGACTGTGAAAGTTATTTAGAGCAGCTAAGTGGAGCAGTGGACTGGCCTTAGAGTGAGGAGGACCTAAGTGTGACCTTGGGCAAGTCACTTAACCCCGATTGCTTCACATCCAGGGCCATTTTCCAGTTGTCTTGATTCACATCTGGCTACTGGACCCATATGACCTTGGAAGAGAAAGTAAGGCTGCTGACTTAGCATGACACCCCTTCACACAATCCAATTCATGTGCTTGTTATGGTACCACCTCCCTGATGTCATGATTTTCTTCAAGAATGAAGAAAAATATCATCATCAAATATCTTTCATGCAAGTACTACTTTTTGATCAAATTTTTGTTATGAAAATTTGTATACAGTAGAGATTGCCGATATACATAATTTCTATAACAATGCAAATGGAAAGAGCAATTGAACATAGAAGTCAAGTGAATGTAAAAAAAATCAAACATGATTTAAATGAAGAAATAGGAGAAGATGGGGACAGATGGGTAGCGCAGTGGATAGAGCACAGGCCCTGGAATCAGGAGTACCTGAGTTCAAATCTGGTCTCAGAGACTTAATAATTACCTAGTTGTGTGGCCTTGGGCAAGCCAATTACCCCTTGCAATAAAAAAGAAGAAGAAGAAGAAGAAGAAATAGGAGAAGACACCCCAAACCTAAACCTTTGTAGAGGTGGAAAGTTCATACATGTTACACCTTACACATGGTTTTGAATTTTTTCAGTGTATTGATGGATTGTACTGTGTTTATTCTTTCTTTTTTTTTGTCTTTGAAAATGTTATTTTCTATTTGGGATTACTCTCTGAGATGGGGAAGAGAAAGGATACTGGGAAAAACTATGATGAAGTAAAAAATAGAAAACATCAATACAAGCATATCTATAAAAAGAAGTACATGCTAACCACAGATCTGAGCATATTACTTAACCTCTCAGATCTTCAAATAATTGTGTTGGATGTTAATTTATCAAAAATATTGCTGATTTTCTTGGGGTAAGGGCAGAAAGAAAGGGTAGTAATGGTTACTATAAGGATAGCAGGACGATAACAGAAAAATCCCATTTGGGATTTTCTTGGCAAAGATATTGGAATGGTTTGCAATTTCCTTCTCCAGCTCATTTTATAGATGAGCAAAATGAGCCAAGCATGGTTAAGTTACTTACCCATGGTCACATAGCTAGTGTCTGAGGCTAGATTTGAACTCGGGAAAATGAGTCTTCCTAATTCTAGACCAGGGCTCTATCCATTCTGCCACCAAACTGCTTCATGATCAAACATACTATCTTACCTCATAATTCCTAGAAGTTCTGTCAATGCAAAGTAGCTTTTATGACTATCATATCATCACTCTATTTTGACTCATATGGAGTCATTAAAACTCTTAAGTTATTTTAGAAAGAAATGTTAGCCATCCCCGCCCCCATCTAAT
This sequence comes from Macrotis lagotis, assembly GCF_037893015.1. Taxonomy (NCBI): domain Eukaryota; kingdom Metazoa; phylum Chordata; class Mammalia; order Peramelemorphia; family Peramelidae; genus Macrotis; species Macrotis lagotis. Next base: position 676,141,068 of record NC_133658.1, read on the forward strand.
ATATGTGAATTTAGTTTCGAGTGTGGGGTGTGGATTCTTTTTTTCCAAAACTAAATCAGAGGCTTGGAAAAATATCTATCCCCATTATATCTCAATTCAATATCAAAGATTCAAAGCTGGGGCAGACCTCAGAGGCTGCCTATTTCAATCCTTCATTTTATAGATAAGGAAACTAAGATGAAGAGAAAATAAGTGACTTGCCCAAGATCATATAGGGACTATGTGACAGAGTCAGATTTCAAACTAAGGTGCTCATATACCAAGTTTAAAATTCTTTCTATTGCACCAAACTCCCTTGTCAAGATTTTTAGAAGGATAATTCTAGGATGTTAGTTCTCCCTACTTCATGCTATGTGAAAACCTAATGTGTGCTGTCTGCCTTTATCCAAATCATTAATTTATTTTTTTAAATGTTTTAATACAACACAGGGTCAAGCACCCAAGGGTACACCACTGTTAAGTGACTACCACTGATAATCACCCTTTGAGCCCTGCCACCCAAACCATTCTGAATCTATCTCTTATTGTATTATTGTCATACACATAGCTCTCTATATTTTTCATAAGACTAGCATAAGATTATTTTTTCAAATACTAAGCAAACCATATCTATAGTCAGCATATGATCTATCAGATTAGTCACTGTCCAAAAGAGAAATAAGATAGGTCAGGTGTCACCTATTCTTTGTTAATCCATGCTCACTCTTGGAAATCACTGTTTCCTTTTAGTAACCCATTCTAGAAATTTCTCAAGAATTGAAGTTAAATTCACTGCTCTATCATTTGGAAAACCTATCAGTTTCCCTTTTTTGAAAATCAAGAGTATTATAATTCACCATTCATTATGACACTTCGCATACTCTCCACCATTTTTAGATATCACTTAGAATGGCTAGACACTGACAGTTCTCAAATGTAGTTCATGAGAAGTAGGTGAATTAAATCCATCAAGGTGGGTGTTCTCCTATAATTTCCTTACTCTTGGATATCAAGTTTGAGTTTTTCTTTCCAGTGGAAAGGTCATTCTCCTTGATGTGGGAAACAGAAACAAAATCAAACTGGAGGCATCTTTTCTTCTCTCTATTGTCAATTATTGTTATTCCATCCCATCTATCCATTCTAAATACAGCCCTAGTCTTTCTTTGGTCTTTTTTATTTTATCAAAGGAATAAGGACTAGACTATAATTTTACTGGAGAAACTCCCTTGTGAAAAAAATCCCTCCACCAATACAGATCAGTACCTTCTATGCAATTTAGAGAATTGCCTAGAGCAAAGGTGTCAAACTCAAGGCCTACTTGCTATAATCAGGAAATGTTTAACAAAATAGATAAAAATAAAACAGATTTTTTTTTTGTGGTTTTCCAATTCAATTCATCTATTTGAGTTTGAATCCACTGACCTAAAACCTTGAAAGAAAAAAGGGGGAAAAAAATAAGCATTTATGAAGCATCTAGTATGTACCAGACCCAGTGTTAAGCACTTTATAAATATTATCTCATTTAATGTTCACAACAATTTTGTGAGGTAGATGTTACCCTAACCATCCTCATTTTGTAACTGAAGAAAGTAAGGGGGAAGATTTGCTCAGGGTCATATAGCTAATAAGTCCCTGAGGCCACACTTGAACTTATATCTTCCTGACTCCAGACCCAGCATTTTATCCAGTAGACTGCTTAGAGCCTAAGCAACTTGTCCCTATGGTTACACTGAGGCAGGACTTGAACCCAGTTCATAAAACCACCTTTTTTTATTGTCCTTTGCTTTCTTCTCTGGCATAAGCTCATTCTGAGTTTTAGCACTCTTGATAATATTGCTATGGGGCAATTCTATTATCTTACATACATCTTCTGTTAATTACTCTTTCTTCTATCTTCTATGAATGTTTTTTAATCTAAGTTCATTATTAAGTTTCATATGCATAACATTAGTCTCTTCAGTCAGCTCTCATTTTTCTTGTCAGATTATTTCCCTTTGTATATTCATAATTTTGTCCTTGAGAGTTTTCCATGCATTCTGGACTGATTTCCACTACAGAATTTTAGTTCATATTGTTCTCTCTCTTGTTTCTGACCACTTTGAAATCGGGTTTTTCTGAAAATCTAGGTTACATATCAGAATATATATTGTGGTTTTGTTGGGGTTTTACCTCTTTCTCTAGTGCAAATTCCTGAAGGGAGTGATCACATCCCCCCAGAGTCTTAACATTTCCCTCCTACCTAGCAGCCCATTCTTCCTTGTTTGTGAAATCCAAAGCTGAAGAACTACCAAGAGACTAGTGCAATATTCCCTGGAGAAGAAGACTGAGAAATTCCTTCAGAGAATGAGGAGTTAGTGCCAGCTAAGAAAGAAGACAGTAGTAGAGCTGCAAACAGATTCTGGACCAAGTTTTTTTGGACACAACAGAGGATTTACTGGACCATGAGGAAGTTGGAGCCAAAGAATAACAAAGGATAGAGACAATAACAGCCTCTTAGAGAACCTACTCTGTGATACTATACTAAAATATATCTCATTTGATCCCTCCAACAACTCTGGGAGACAAATACTATTATTAAACCTAACTTACAATTGGGAAAACTGAGGCAAACAGAGATTAAGAAACTTGCATAGGGTCATACAGCTAGTAAGTATCTTGGGCCAAATTTAAATCAAGTCTTTCTGATCCACTGTGCCATTTAAAGATATGGAGGAGCAAACCTGAGTCTTTCCCTCCAGGGTTGTGTGATGAGGGGAGGAAGGTGAGGCAGAGCTGAGTCTCACCTCTGATTGCAAAGGACCCTTCACAATCAGAGGAGAAGTGAGACTACCTCAACCACCATCCCCTCACTTCATGTCCCTGCCCTTGACTAGGTAATGTGAGATATACTGAAAGTTTAAGTCTGGGAAAAGTTGGAACTCGCTAGCAACAAAATGTGGCCCCCCCGCCAGTTGGAAAAGAAAGAACAAGACAGGGTGATGTAGTCAGTCTGGAGGACATTCTAGGCATCAAGTGGAAACATAGTTTACCTCACAATTACTGTTGCTTTGGGGAGAATCCTAGGAAATAGAGCTCAAGTTTTCATGACTGTTTAGAGACTCAAGGGTGAGTTCTCTATGCTTTTTTTTAAAGTCAGGTTGAAATTAAAAACCTGGCTTAATGCTGATATATTGTTAGATTCGGCACTTGCACAGTTGAAGAGCCCTTTTCCCTGTTTGCAGAGACCCAGATATGAGTCAAATTCTAGGATTTCCAGGGGAAATTCTGAGTCATTCAAAATTAAACCTGATATCTATAAATCAGAGCTCCAGTTCTAGAACACACAAAGGTTTAATTTTCACATAAAGATCAATTTCATGCTATAAAGTAATCTTTTTTTAAAATTTCCTGAAAATGAATATGGCTAAAATATCTCATTTCTTTAATACAAAAGCCATTTCCTCTGAAACATTTTGTTTATTGTTATTATTAATCTCTATATGGTGAAATACAACCAACAAGAAAGCAAAAGCAATAGGGACTTACATTGAAAATCCCTTTGGATAGGAAAGTTTTGTTGATTATGGGACTGAAGAATTCCCACTTTAATCTTATTTTTAATGTTGTGTAGCATACAAGCATGTTAAAAATTTAGTTCAATTCAATAAATATTCATTAGGTGTCTATTTTGTGGCAAGTACTAAGCTAAGTACTGGGGATACAAAAAGAGGCAAAAGATAGTACCTGTCTTCAAGAAGCTTACAATTTCATGAGAATGACAACATGCAAATATGTGCAAAGTAAGCTATATGAAAAACTTCTAAATTTGTCTAGTTGAAGATTTCAAAAGCAAAATACAATAATGAAGCTTAATGTAAGGATTTAAGAAATACAATTGACTCAGTACCTTTCTTTCTATTGTGAGTTGGAAGTAAAACAGATATAAAATTTCTGTTTAAGAGATTTTTCAACTTGAGATAATTGAAAAAAAGAATTGAAAAATTATATCCAGATTAGGAACATTGTCATATTATTTATCCAGTTCCTAGGACATTAGGCACTTAGTAAATGTTTATAAATTGATAGCTCAAAAAAATCAAAACTATCCTAAAGATTAAATATTTAAAAATTTCAAAAGACTTAGAAGACCTAAATATTTAGCCATCACTTTTTTTCAGCTAGCATTTATCATTACAAACATTAGGAAACTAACAAATTTGTCAAGTTTCCTATAAGCTGGTCCTTTATTCATTTTGAACCAAAAATACTTAGCTTGAATGGACCTGTGATTCCAGGAGAATATGTTACTTCCAGAATGGAGACATTTTCTCTACCCACATAGGCCAGCACCTATTGTACTCCTTAGCCTTAGCTTACTAGAGTACCAAGAGGTAAATTGATTTACCCAAAGTCATTATATATCAGAAGTACAATCTGAACCCAGGCCCTCCTGGTCAGCAATCTATGTAACTTTGCTACACTACTTCCATATAAAGTAATAAGTTTACATCAAACAAACTCATATTCTCATTCTTCTCTCTTTGACCTTGCTATAAAATATCTCTTTTGCATATTCTTCTAACACAAATTACTTTCAATGGTGAAAAGTTGAAAATCAATATTGTAAAATGTCAGGAAATACATAGATTTGAATCCTGACTCTGCCATGTGCAAGCTAGGTGGTCTGGTCATGGATAAGTCACATAACCTTTCTAAGCTTTATTTCCTCATCTGTAAAATGTTAATAATAACATCTATGGTACATATTTCATAGTACTATTATGAGGATCATAAGAGATATAAGAAAAAAACACTGCAATCTTTCAAGTGCTATATTTATTAGCTCAAAAGCTCAAATCAGGGAAGTGACTATGTACTATGGGTGTGAGGTCACATTTTAATATGTTTTATGTAAAGTATGACCTCTAAAATTATGTTTTTCTTCCTTGAATTTCAAGGAACTTCAATTAGTTGGAAAACTTGATTTGTCACTTTCTTCCTCTGGGACCTTGAGCAAGTAAGTCCCTTAGCCCCTCGGGGCTCAGTTTCCTGATGAACACTTCCTAAGGAGAAAAGCTTGTACTATATCATCTCTCAGTCCTATCTAGCACTAAATCTTATGATGTACTGACTTATAAACTAATCTTGATTTCCAACTGCATGCTACAGATCTCTATTCTGGTCTCCCCAACAAGTTTAAGTTTGTATCTTTATCCCCTGAAAGATGCAATTTCAATTTTACTTGCACTTAAAGGAATATCCAATTTCTGCAAGTCTATTTTGGAGGATTTTAAGCCAATTAAGTATATCTGAGATCTTGTCCAAAAGAAAACATACAAGGCAAAGAAGTTGCCACATCTCTACATAAAATTGCTACCACACTGTTCCTTTCTGCATGATTACCAACTTATTAGCTTTTAAACCAATTTGAAAATAATTTGTTCAAAGTTTAGGCTTAATTAAACTTTATTTAGGGTCACTATAATACTGAGAGTTTATCTTACTTAAACCTTGAGTTTTTGCTTTATTTTGCCCAGACCAGGCTTCCCTTCCATTTCTTGATCTCAGGGCTTAGTTCTACAGTTTCTATGGAGAAAAGATAGAGATAATAGCAAGCGTGGCAGAAGTATGGTGCGTAAGTAGAGTTCCAGTCAAAGGATAACCAGAGTTCAAGATCTAAGTTGAAGATCTTACAAAATCTATAGAAGTTAAGAAGATAAGACAGTAAAGTGAAATACAGGCTATACTGGTTAACCAAAAAAAGTGAGCACTAGTTTTACAATACCACTTTTAGGCTGTTCGGCTTTAGGACAGCTACAATTCCTTTATTCACACACACAATAAATAGCAGAGAGGATTCAGGTCTAGGTTTTCTGATTTCAATATAATCCTGATGAGGAAAAGGAGGAAGAGATCATGGCATTTATGTGAGGTTTTAAGGTTTTGCACTGTTTTTAGGCATATTATCTCATTTAATACTCTTCTCTTTCTACTGCATCCCTGTCATACTGTCACAAGTGAAATTGTGAAAACTTCTGGGCGAGCTTGGACTTAAATTTTAGACCCTCAGATTAACCAGGTGATGTTCTTCCAATTAAGCAAACCAGGACCTAAACACTTTTGCCCCATTAATTTCCATGAAGCTAGATGATGCTTTTATTCCTTATAAGGTCTATGGCTTTAAAGAAACAGCAAAGAAACATAATAAAGCACCAGGATCAAGAGAATTTGCTCTCAGAATCATTTTATCAATCTGCTTTCAAGCATTTCTGTGATTTCTGTAATTGGACCTTCCAGGTGGGACCAGATGGCTGGAAGCCTGTGGTTGTTTTGTAGTACCTGAGTAAAGGAATATTAGTAGTTTCTGGTAGGCAAAAAATGATACTTCAGATAATTTGCCAAAGAGATATAATCCTGTATTTGTAGTTAAAAGAACTTTAATGTTATATTAAGATTTATCAAAACACATGTGTGTGTGGGGGGGTACATATTAGATATAGTATCAGGTCAGGAGTCAGAAAGACTCATCTTCTTTAGTTCAAATCTGGCTTCAAATATACACTAATTGTGTGATTCTGGGTAAGTTCCTTAACTCTGCCTCAGTTTCCTCATCTATAAAATGAGTTAGAGAGGGAAATGGCAAACCCCTCCAATATTTTTGCTAAGAAAATCTCAAATGGTATCATGAAGAGTCAGACACAACTAAAACATACATGAAAAACATATACAATGTATGTGCAGAAATATACTTATGATTATGCACATAATATATATATATATTTATACATACAAACAACTTGGCCTATTGCTTAGTCAGAAGTAACTCCATGTTTAAGCATTGATTAATCCACCTATATACCAGGAAATTCCTATAAACCCATCAATTTCTTGGTGAAAAACATTTAGGTTTTAGAATGTAAAGTTAGCAAACAATCAATTTAGAAAATTTCATCTAATTAAGTGTGAAAGGTTAGCAAACTATAGTAATCATAGTAACCTTCTGGTTGATAAGAAGGAAGTTGCAGTTCAGACCACCCTATCGATTGACTGCTCCCAAGTATCCCCCTTTTCATTTAGTCACTGTGAATCTACCCAAGAACAGTAATCAGATATCAAGGCATCTTAATGGCGAGAAAGCCATACATATCCACATACCCGTGAGTAATAAATTGTCTGACACGATCTTCCCTTCTTTTCTATTCCTTCTCAATATCTCTTCTGTTCCTTCTTCCTTCTCAATCTCTCCTCACCCATGATTCATTCTCATATTCTCTCTCTCTCTCTCTCTCTCTCTGACACGTGTATAGGCGTTTAATTATGATCCAATGTTAATGTTCAATTAAAAAAACATAAAAATAGTCATGCATTTTTAGTTTTTTTCTTAAAAACAAGTGTTCTAATTTTGGAATTGACTAGTTGCTAGTTACAAGCAGTGTAATGTAATAGATAAAAGGTCAGACTTGGAATCAAGACCTGATTTCAGATCTTGCCTCTGAATGCTACTATGAAAATATCTGTAGAAAATTCCCTTAATTTCTCCATTCCCCCCAGACAGCTCTCTAAGACAATGATTTGCTGATGTGCACTGGTAGAAATAATTTCCACGCCAACAATTCTGCACCCTGATGAAATTACAGGTTGAGGTTGGGGGTGGAAATCACCAGTCACTTTCTTAATGAGGTAGCAGATGTTACTGTTCTTAGTTATCAGTTACAGCCTATACCCCCACAGTTCTGGGGTAAAGTTTCATTATCATCATCACTGTAATTACTAAAGCAGCCACTGGTAATGCACCTGTGCTAAGTGTTATACAAAGTTAAGTAGACACTGTCCAGATACTTTTTGAGGTTATGCACACAGGAATCTCTACCAAAAAGCAACAGTTAAATAATGTATAGGCATTTTGCAATTAACTTGTCATTATGGCAGACAAAAAAAAAACTTTTTAAAAGAGTATATAGAAATATGAAGGCTGACTTCTAAGGGCATATCAAATCAAAGCCTCAAGGGCATTTCAAAACACAGTCTGGAGCTAATAAGCCTATTTAGTATACATAATATGTCTTGTAAAAAAATTCTAGAAGCTACCTAAAATTTTTTTCAGCCTTTGTCTCTGTTTACTCAGGATAGAGATTTTAATAGGATCATAGACTTAGAGGTGTCTTGGATGCCATTAGTAAAAGGAACACATTCTTTTAGTATCTACTATATGACTCACTCTGTGCTGAACTCTTTACAAGTATTATCTTATTTGACCTTCACAACAACAAAGAAAGATAGGTTCTATTAATATCCCCATTTTATAGATGAAAATTTTAATCCAAGCAGAGGTTAAGTGTTTTGTCATGGTCACACAGCTAGTAAGTATCTGAGACCAATTTAAAATCAGATTTTCCTGACTCCAGGGTCAACACTTTATTTTCTTTTTATTCACTTTATCTATTTTCCCCCCAGAATAGATGAGAGGTGATAGAAAAGTTAGATAAGTTAGTTGGACAGAAAGATAGAAATATAGAGAGATTGTTTGTTGTTGCTGTTGTTCATCTGTTTTTTTTTTATGTTTTTGCAAGGGATTACTGGGATTGCACTGGGATTAAGTGGCTTGCCCAAGGCCACACAGCTAGGTAATCATTAAATTTCTGAGACCGGATTTGAACCCAGGCACTCCTGACTACAGGGCCGGTGTTTTTCCACTGCGCCACCTAGCCGCCCTTGTTCATCTGTTTTTGAAGAGAACCAATAACCACATGGGGTGATATCTTGACCCATGTATGAATTGGATTTAAGTGAGGCAGAGTTGCATAAAATCATAACCTTATTCTCTTCTCTAGTTCAGTGGCAAGAATAAAGTCAAAATGACTTATGATGATCCAGGATGCAGTGGTTGATCTTGACATCTTCAATGTCTGACCAAGGTTGAAGTACTCCACCAGTGTTTGCTTCATGGCCACTCAAATGGTCTCATCAGCCCTGTCCACCAGGGGATGTCTTCACATGCATGGAATAGACATCCCCATTGATAGATTTGAGGCCTGTTGGTTAGATAGGCACCAATGTACTAACCCAGTGGAGTCACCATATAACTGCATGTCATAGCCTAGGTTCCAAGAATTTTTGCTCATTTCCTATTATGATAATCCCTTTGAAGTAATTATGGATTTTGTTGCGAGATCCTTTAATGTTCTTGAGCTTGATGTAATGATTATAGTACAATATTCTCCACAAACTTATCACCATCTTTAGGAAATCACACTTTCATCCAGAACTTCTTGTGTAGGACATACCCTATGGCAGTGGTGAAGAACTTTAGTAAGCATAAATGCATTGTTTGATGTTTATAAACAATTGCTTGTGGAATGACTGTATTTGGGGGTTCTTTTTCATCATGGAATCTCATTAAGGCAATGCATGAAACAAAAACTAATCTTAACACCAGGTAGAATTTGAATATAAAGTATTGCTCTCTAAACTGAGTTAACAAGGAAAATTTTGTTCATTCTTTCAAAATTATGTTAACAGGCTGAGTTTGAAGTATTAGTTAAATATATATATATATATGTATATATATATAAATATATCCAAATACAAATAATAATTGGGAAATGTCTATGGAAATGTCTCCTTTCAAAACTGGGTTGGTCCAAAATTCTAGGGATATAAATTCATCATGCTGACAAATATATATTTTATTCTGGTAGCAAATTAATTAAACCTTTTTTAAAGGCACATTATAATTTACAAAACATTTCCCCCCCTTTGTTGTTGTATCAGTCATGTCTGATTTTTTTTAACTCCCTTTTTAACTCCCCCTTTTGGGGGGGAGGAATTTCTTGGCAGAGATATTAGAGTAGTTTGCCATTTCCTTCTCTAGATCATTTTACTGATGATGAAACTGGGGCAAACAGTGACTTGCCCAGGGTCACACAGCTAGTAAATGTCTGAGGCCAAATTTGAATTCAGGTTTTCTTGACTCCTGGAGGGCACTCTATATAATTTGCCACTTAGCCACCTTATACCCATCATCCTACCTAATCTTCAAGACAACCTTATAAGGTAGGCAGTTGAGATATAATTGCCTCCATTCTGCAGATAAGAAAACTAGGATTCTGAGAAGTAATGACATTCTAGTCATTAATACACAGTCCATAAACATTATCACTGGGAGTTTAATATTTTTTTCTACAATAATATGATGTCTATCATATTGGCAGGCTAGCCCTAGAAACAGAAGAAGACCTGGTTTTAAGTCTTGCCTCTGACACATGCTGACTTTGGGACTGAGGACAAATCATTAGAACTCTCATGTCTATAGGCACCTCTCTAAGATGATGGTATAGACAGGTTCCCTATTTGCAGCACTGAATGGAATTTTACTAATAAGAGTTATGCATAGCAATGAAATCACAGTAGCAAAAAATACACAATGTAAAATGGTGACTGCTAACTATTTTTCTAGGGGCTTCCTTTCTATCTATAGCAGTCATATTTTCCATACCAAAAAAGGCAGAGTCTGAGGAAAGGATGTTATTTCTAAATGACCTCTTAGGTGAGATTTTATATTTGAAATAATACAGATAGATTCAAGGTGCAGAGATCAGCAGAAATACTCGAATGTTGGAGAAATATGAATAGATAATTATCGTAAATGAGAATATATGGAAAATGCTTTCTAAGCATTAACGTTTACATAAATGTCAGTCATAATGTGTTAAATGGGGGGTCATATAAGATTTTAAGTTAAAAAAAATATTGTTTTGTGGGAGACTATGGAGGGAAGTGGGTAATAAAAGAGAAAGCAAGCTTACCAAAGCAGTTATGGGCAGAAGCAAAGAAAAACAGAAAAGAAAAAAAGGAAATATTCTGTTATTAATTTTAAACATGCTAAAGTAATAAGCTAAATGAAAAAACTCAAATGAGTGAGTTTGGCAATTATATTAGAATCATTATTTTAAAATTAATGTCAAATGATAGTGCATCAAATTTAATTGTTGAAATTCAGAAATTCAACCAGGGGTTTGTTAGAATTAGCTTGAACTGGACTCCATAGAGCAATTGCTAATTTTCATTGGAGTATTTATACCTAAGAAATTACCAATCACTACAAATTGTGGTTTAATTTAGTGTTTTAAGATTATCTAGATTTTTTTTCAAAGTGTTAATTTATATTAAACTTGTGCATACATTTTTCTCCTGGGGAAGTTTAATGTTAAAAATTTACTAACACACCACCCATTTTGTTCATAAACATTTCCTGAGTTAAGCAAAAGTGCCATAAAAGGCTCAGAATGAAGTCTTAGTGACTTTAGACTATTAATAATAATAATAATGATAATGATAACTAACAATTATTGAGCACTTTAAGCTTCAAAATGTACTTTACATCTATTATCTTATTTAAGCCACATAACACTCCTCTGAATTCAACCGATTTATAAAAAATTAATGAGAAGAATATATGATCATATCTTAGATAATAATCTCTAAGAGGCACATATTATTTCAACATAGTTCTCTTTTTGTAATACCTAATACAGATTCATCTATAATTGGGTTATTATAGAGGATATATGTATGTGTGTGTATTAGAATATATTATCTTGAGATTCATGGGAACTTGGGTATTTTAAAGGACCCCAGATACATCTAATTCACTCCTTTAATTATACAGTACAAACCAAGGCCCTGAGAAATTATTGCCTAAAGTTATATGTTTCAGAACCTGCATTAGAATTGAGGGGTCCTTACTCTCAGGTCAATGATTTTACTTTGCTTTCTAATGTGATATAAATAGGAGAGTGTTTTAAGAATACACTATTATTATTGTTTATTACTACAGTATTTTATAACTACTCTATATATTTGTTGTTTAGTCATTTTTAATTGTTTCCAACTCAATGTCAGACTCCCATTTGGGGGGTTTTCTTGGGAAAAATTCTGGAGTGGTTTGCCATTTCTCCAGCTCATTTTACAAATAAGGAGACTATTATGTTAAGCAACTTGCCCAGGATCACACAGCTAGCAATTGTCTGAGGTCATATTTGAACTCAGGGCTTCTGACCAAAACCAAATACTCTATCCTCTATTTCACCTAGGTGACCTACCGATATAATTTTTATATTATTACTATATCTTTATTATATGCATAATAAACTCATAAATTTACTACTTAAATGAGGTTACAATCCATTCATGGGGATAGAATAGATCTATTCAGTTACACTATTACCCCCAAACCCACTCCCAGGAATTAAGTTCTACCATAATAGGTGGTTCTAATTATCCCATTAAGAGTTTGAGTTCCTAAGCAGCTAGGTGGCACAGTGGATAGAGCACTGGCCTTGGAGTCAGGAGAATCTGACTTCAAATCCAGCCTCAGACACTTAATAATTGCCTAGCTGTGTGACTTTGAACAAGTCACTTAATCCCTTAAATTGCCTTAATAATTGCCTTAAATAAATATATTTTTTTAAAAAAGAGTTTGAGTTGTAAAGATATATAAGTAAGACTTCAAATAGTTGAAAAGCTCAATTTTTCAGAGGTTAGAGATAATAGATAACCAATCCATACCACAAGTGAACCTCAGGAATTATCAATTTAGACTAACTCACCTCAAAAAATAAAGAACTCTTCTCTGTGTACCTTTTTAGCTCTTTTTCCTTTCAATCTATGTGCTGTGCCTCTGCTTCCCTTTGAGTCTTTCCCATTCCTGATCTGTTTCTTTCACTATCTCTGTCAGTTTCTTTCTCTTCAATCTTTATTCTTTCTGTTTCTTCTTTTCCCTCCCAACTCTTTATCCCCCAAGTTAACTAATTATAATATTAAATTATATTTTATTATACTATAGTAATTATATAATAAAGCTTCATATCTTCTATTCCTATTTTTAAAATAGGTGACTTCCTTGTTTTATATTTCTCCAGCTCAAAACTAAACTAATTTGCTTTTTTTATCTTTTTTTTCCCCTGTGGGCCTTCACCAAAAAAAGTTTCTCACTCCCTGTCTTAAATGAATGAGAATATTACTGCCTTCCCCAATTCTAGAGTATAAAATATAACATTCATAAAAAGAATACCTTTTCTATTCTTTTCCTCTGTGGTCTTCTTCTAGTTCTAAATGAATCTTTAATTACTAGATCTGAGCTACTCAAAATTTCCCCCCTGATTTAAGCTAATTCCTCTTTTAATATCTGTACCTGGGTTCTGTGATGTAAAATCAAACAAAGACATTATTATATCAAACCCAAATTCAGTTTAACTGGAAAATTACTTTTATTCCTTGTTTTGACAAGTCTCTTAATAATTGAGAGAAAGTATATGGTCAGTTGGATATGCTATTAATTGTAGTAAATATACTGTGGCCTTCATTTCCCAAGGACAAGGCTACCATATCTGCTTTTTTGGGGTGCAAGTGTAGCCTGACAGATTTGGGGGGAATTTCTAATGAGTCCCCATTATTGTTCTTCCCCCCACCCCATGTTAGGATCTGTTGACTTCCATTATGACTCCATTTAACCACTTAAAATCAATCAGCTTTTACAAAGGATTACTTACTTCAAATTTCTACTAACACCAGTAGGGACACCCTCAGCTCCTACATATCATTGGTTCCAACAAATTAACATGCAAAAGCAAATTGACTGCTGAATGAGTTCCCAGCTCACTACCTCTGACCTGGATTTAATACAGGTTAGTGCTAAAAGACATTCCTTTCTCCTCTGGGAACTAAAATGATTGCAAAACCAAGGGGCCGGGGAAGGTCACCCTGATCAGATGCTCAAATCCTTTCACCTAGACTCCAGAGACTAAGGCTTTCTTCTCAGGGCTATATAGCCTCAAAGGAAAGTCTCAAGTTCTCTTCCTTTGTGACACTGTTTCTAACCAAATGCTATGAACAAAACAGTTTGACCAAAACCAAAACAGGTGATGTCAGATCTATGGAAAGGGAAACAGTTTATGACCAAGGAAGAGAAAGAGAACATCATTCAAAACAAACTAGATAATTCTGATTACATTAAATTAAAAAGCTTTTGCACAAAACCACTGTAACCAAGATCAAAACAAATGTAGTAAATTGGGAAACAATTTTTGCAACTAGTATTTCTGACAAAGGACTCATTTCTAAAATATACAGACAACTGAGTCAAATTTTCAAAAAAAAACAAGCCATTCCCCAATTGACAAATGGTCAAAGGATAAGCAAAGGCAATTTACAGCTGAGGAAATCAAAGAAATCCATAATCACATGAAAAATTGCTACAAATTATTACTCATTAGATAAATGCAAATTAAAGCATCATTGAGGTACCACCTCATACCTCCCAGACTGGCCAATATGACCAGAAAGGACAATGATCAATGTTGGAAGGGATGTGGGAAACCTGGGACACTAATACATTATTGGTGGAGCTGTGAACTCATCCAATCATTCTGGAGAGAAATTTGGAATTACACCCAAAGGGCAACAGAAATGTGCATACCCTTTGATCCAGCTATATCACTACTGGGTCTACACCCTGAAGAGATGATGAAAAAGGGTAAAAACATCACTTGCGCAAAATTGGAAATTAAGTGAATGTCCTTCAATTGGGGAATGGATTAAGAAACTGGGGTATATATGTATGTCATGGAACACTATTGTTCTATTAGAAACCAGGAAGGATGGCAATTCAGAGAAGCCTGGAAGGATTTGCATGAACTGATGCTGAGTGAGATGAGCAGAACCAGAAAAACATTGTACACCCTAACATCAACATGGGCATGATGATCAACCTTAATGGACTTGCTCATCCCTTCAGTGCAAGAATCAGGGACAATTTGGGCTATCTGCAATGGAGAATACTATCTGTATCCACAGAAAGAATTATGGACTTTGAACAAAGACCAAAGACTATTGCCATCAAATTAGGGGGAAAATGTTATATTATTATATAATTTTACTATCTCATACTTTATTTTTCTTCTTTAAGGATATGATTTCTATGTCATCACATTCAACTGAGATCAATGTATAACACATCAATGTAAAGGCTAACAGAATGCCTTCTGTGGGGGGTGGGGGGGAGGGAAGCAAGAATGGAAGGAAAATTGTAAAACAAAATAAATAAAATCATTCTTTAAAAAAAAAGAAAGAAAAAACAAAATAAAACAGGTGAAATGCTTAGGCCAAGGCTTTCTTAGTCAAAGTTTGAGTGCTTCCATGATCATCAAGGAATTTCCCCTTCACTATATGGTTAGGTGACTAAAACCAGTTATAGACCATCTATGTATGCTCAATAGTCTTTTAAAGACATTTCTTTTATATTATCATCACTTTCTTAGAAGCAGACTTTCCATGTGGGGAGAGAATGTCCAAAGTGTTCAGCATGTAGTACCCTGTTACACAAATAATGAAAGTAATGACATTTTAGTACGAACATATTACCAAGTCTGACAACCACTGTATCATACAGCTCAGATTTTCTTAATAAAATTGAGAGCATTTTGACATTAACTGAGAAGAATTTTGCAAGTGTCTAGAGTCTGTTTTCTCAAGGAAATACATTTTCCAAAAGAGTAAAATAGCTAATGGAAAATAATATATTTTATGTAGAATCAGAAAAGGGAAATATAATACATAGCTTTAACTAGGGTGGAGTGACAGGAACTTTGGTACAAAGTATAGAAATTTAGAGATCATTTCTAAAGACAGAAAATAAAAATAAAAAGTTTTCAAATGACACTTCCTTAATATTGATTGTCCCCTCAAATTCGCCAGTGCTGCAGTCCTAATGAGTTCCCCCCATGTCATTCCTACCCCTTTCTCTTCACCCTGGTAGCAGTTGCCTCTCTAAAATGGCTTTGTCATTAAAGGAAATTGAATACTTATGTCTTCATCCCCCCCCCCCAACTCAGCATGTTTCTTTTCATGAAACCTACTCTTCCAAAGTCTTTCAGTGTTCCTCCCCACCCCACTACTTGTCTTAGAAATATTTCATAGAATTTGTCCCAGGTATCAGAAATGCTAGCTATGCCTCTGCTATCAAGTCTTAGACTACCAAAAATCAGTTAAATTTTTAAAATTTCTTTTCTCAATTACTTTATTTTCTTCCTCTACTAATTTTTTTGACTATACTACTTCCCCATCTCAAAAACCTTCACCAATTCCCTTTTTACTCTGAGATAAAATCAAAACTCTTTAGTATGTCATTCAGGATCTTTCATTGACCATCTCAACTAACTTTTCTAGCCTCATGTCATATCATTCCCTTTCACATACTGTATATTCTAGTCAGCCTGGATTCTTAATCACTTACCAATCTCAACCATCATTTTCTATTTCCAAGAATAATTAAGGACAGAGATTATATCATTTTCACAACTTTACATTGCCAGTGTAGCATAAGTATATAATAGATGCTTCATAAGGCTTTATTAAAGTAGCATTAACTCATTCAATGTTTCTGTGTGTTGAATTAACTCCTGAATCCTTGTAAAAAATTCTAGTCTAGAAGACCCAAAGAAAGAGTTAAAAATCTAGCTACTACCCATTTTCCCCCCATGTTTTAAACACTACTTTTCAAAAAACTGGGAGCAGCTTATAGAGTGGTTGTAGATTTTTTTACTTGCATTTCCCATTTTTTTCACATGTGTTGTCTTTGTGCTCATTTTTTCACATTTATTATCAGTATATTAGCTTAAATTTTACCATATTCTGCCCAGAAATGGCTCCAAAAAGATTTTTGAACAGTGCTGAATTCAAGTTCAATGTGATCCAGTTTGCAAAAGTGAATAGAAATTGTCCTGCCGAATTCAGTGCTGCTGAATGTTAGTTTGGTCCTCCTCTGAGAAAAAAATTCGAGACTGACTACAGGAAGAAGATATCCTATTGAAAATGCCACAGCAGAAAGAAGGCCATGAGAAGCAAGTCAGTCAAATGGCCTGAGCTAGAGGGAATTGAAGAGATGGATTAAAGAGCAAAGGGCAAGTAGAATGCCTATGTCCACAAAAATGGTTCAGCAGGAGGTAAGAAGAATTGCTAATGAAAAAGAAATTACTGATTTCAAAGGAGGACTCAATTCAAGTTCATGAGACCAAATGGACTAGGTGTGCATCCATGCACCAGACTTGGCCAGGACTAGTGCTTGTGGTCAACCACAGAATAAAGCACATTAAGGATAGAAGTCAGAGCCTCTCCTAAGACAATGATCTGTCATCGAACACAAATGAGGACAAACTAATGGATAGCAGTTTTGACAGTGATGAGGAATTGTATGAATTTTATGATGAATCAAACTTGAGTTCAATATGTAATACATTTTTTCTCAAATTTTTGGCCCCCAAAATTTAGGTGCATATTATACAAATAGAAATATGGTGAATTCTTAAATGAACAAAAAGGACTAGAGAGTCAAGGAAACATATCCATCATTAAAGAACAAAAGAATAACTTGATCGTATAGATTCATCATGGTAAATCAGTGGTAACATATACTTTCCACAAACCTTTTTTTGAGATTTAATATAAATATTTTATTTGTTTTACAACTATATACAATAATAGCTTTCTACCTATCATTTTTGCAATGTTTTAAATTTTATATTTTTCCCCCAACCTCCCTTCCGTCCCCCATCCCCCCACAGAAGGATGTCTGATAATCTTTACATTGTGTCCATGCTATACATTAATCAAAATTGAATGTGTTGAGAGAAAAATCATGTCCTTAAGGAAAAAATAAAAGAGATAGCAAAATTACAGAGTACGTAAGAACTTTTTTTTTAAAAAAATGAAGATAATGGTCTTGGTCTTTGTTTAAACTCCACAGATTTTTCTTTGGATACAGATGATATGCACAGATACCCTAAAATTATTTCTGATTTTTGCTTTGATGAAATGAGCAAGTGCATTAAGGTTGATCGTCAACCCCATGTTGCTGTTAGGGTATATAATGTTCTTCTGGTTCTGTTTATCTCACTCATCATTAGTTCATGCAAGTCTTTCCTGGTTTCTCTGAATTCTCCTGGTTTCTAATAGAACAATAGTATTACATAATGTCCATATACCACAATTTGTCCAGCTATTCTCCAACTGATGGATATTCACTCAATTTCCATTTCTTTGCCACCACAATTTTTATATAAGTGATGTTTCAGGATAAAGACCTAAGAGAGGCATTGCTGGATCAAAGGGAATGTACATTTTTATTGCCCTTTGGATATAATTCCAAATTGCTCTCCAGAAAGGTTGGATCAGTTCACAGCTCCATTAACAATGTATTAGTGTCCCAGAAATCCCAAATCTCTTCCAACATTGATCATTGTCCTTTCTAGTCATATTGGCCAATCTGAGAGGTGTGCAGTAGTACCTCAGAGATGCTTTAATTTGCATTTCTCTAATCAGTAATGATTTAGAGCAATTTTTCACATGACTATGGTTAGCTTTGACTTCCTCATCTGTAAATTGACTTTGCATATCTTTTGACCATTTGTCATTTGGGAAATGGCTTGTTTGTTTTTTATAAATTTGAGTCAGTTCTCTATATATTTTAGAAAAGAGTATTTTACAGAAATACTAGTTGTAAAAATTGTTTCCCAATTTACTATATTTCTTTTGATCTTGGTTACAGTGGTTTTTTGGCTATGCAAAACCTTTTTAATTTAATGTAATCAAAATTATCTAGTTTATTTTTAATGATGTTCTCTATCTCCTCCTTGGTCATGAACTGCTTCCCTTTCCATAGATCTGACAGGTAAGCTATTCCTTGATCTCCTAGTTTACTTATAATAATGTGTTTTAGATCTAAATCCTGTACCCATTTTGAACTTATCTTGATATACAGTGTGAGATGTTGGTCTAATCCAAGCTTCTGCCATACTAACTTCCAATTTTCCCAGCAGTTTTTATCGGAGAAAGTTTTTATCCCAGAAGCTAGACTCTTTGAATTCATCAAACAGTAGATTACTATAATCATTTCCTTGCTGTCTGTTTTGTGACTAATTTATTCCACTGACCCAGCAATCTATTTCTTAGTCAGTACCAGACAGTTTTGATGAGTAATGCTTTACAATATAATTTTAGATCTGACAAAGCTAAACCACCCTCTTTTGCACTTTTTTCATTAAATCCCTGGATATTCTTGACTTTTTGCTTCCCCATATGAATTTAGTTACAATTTTTTTCTAGCTCATTAAAGTTACAAATTTTTTATCTCATTTTGGAAGTTTGATTGGCACTAAATAAGTAGTTTAATTTAGGTGGAATTGTCATTTTATTATATTAGCTTGGCCTATCCATGAGCAGTAGATATTTGCCCAGTTATTTAAATCTGATTTTATTTGGCATTTAGCGACTCCCAAGTATTTTATATTGTCTGAAGTTACTTTAAATGGGCATTCTCTTTCAAGCTCTTGCGGCTGTATCTTCCTTGTAATATATAGAAATGCTGAGTATTTATGAGGATTTATTTTATATCCTGTGAATTTTTTAAAGTTGCTATTTTTTCTAGGAGGTTTTTAAGGTGCTTTTTGTAGTATACTCTAGGTATACCATCATGTCATCTGCAAATAGTGAGAATTTTGTTTCTTCCTTCCCAATTATACTTCCTTCAATTTGTTTTTCTTTTCATATTGCCTAAGTTAATGTTTCTAATACAATTTTGAATAGTATTGGTGATAACAGGCATCCCTGTTTCTACTCCATCTTATTGGGGATGCCTCTAGCTTATCCCCACTGCATATAATGCTTGCTGATGGTTTCAGATAGATGTTGCTTATCATTTTAAGGGACAATCCATTTATTCCTATGCTCTCTCGTCTTTTCAGTAGGAATGGGTGCTGTATTTAATCAAAGGCTTTTTCAGCATCTATTGAGATAATCATATAATTTCTCTTAAGATTTTATAGATATTTCAATTATACTAACAGTTTTCCTAATATTGATCCAACCCTGAATTGCTGGGATAAATGCTGCTTGGTCACAGTGTATTATCCTAGTTATAAATTGCTGTAATTGCTTTGCTAAGATTTTATTTGAGATTTTTGAATCTATATGTATATTAGGGAAATTGGTCTATAGTTTTCTTTCTCTGTTTTGACTCTTCCTTGTTTAGGTATCAGCACCATATTGTTGTCGTAGAAGGAGTTAGGTAGAATTCTGTCTTCACCTATTTTTTTCAAAGAATTTATATAGAATTGGACGGATTGTTCCTTAGATGTTTGATAGAATTCACTTGTGAATCCATCTGGCCCTGGAGATTTTTTCTTAGTGAGTTCAAAAATGGCTTCTTGAATTTCTTTTTCTGAGATAGGGTGATTTAGGTATTTAATTTCCTCTTCACTTAACCTGGGAAAATTATGGGTGTTTTGGAAATATTCATCCATTTCACTTAGAGTATCAAATTTATTGGAATATAGTTGGGCAAAAAATTCTGAATTATTACTTTAATTTCCTCCTCCTTGCTGTTGAGTTCACCTCTTTTCATTCATGATACTAGTAATTTGGTGTTCTTCTTTTTAAAATCAAATTAACCATAGGTTTATCAATTTTATTGTTTTTTCAATAAAACAAACTCAGTTTCATTTATTAGTCCAATAATTTTCTTACTTTCAATTTTATTTCAATTTTAATTTAATTTAATTCAATTTCTCCTTTAATTTTAGAACTTCAAATTTGGTATTTAATTGGAGGCTTTTAATTTGATCTTTCTCTAATTTTTTAGTCGTAGCTGCCGTTTTCATGTCAGCTGAAGCAAAATATATTTTGTTCCAACCTTTTACCTTTACTCTATATGTTTTTTCTCTGCTTCAAAAGTTTCTTGTAAGCAACATATTGTTGAATTCTGATATTTAATCTACTCTGCTATTCACTTACATTTTATAGGAGAGTTCATCCCATTCACATTCAAAGTTATAATTACTAATTTTTTATTTCCCTCCATGCTATCTTCCCTCTCTTTATATTTCCCCCTCTTTTCACTTTATCCATATTACCCATTAGTGTGCTTCTGAATACCACCTACTTAAGTGGGTTTGTCCCCTAATATCCAAGCACCCTCCCCTTTCTTTCCTCTTTCCATTTGCCTCTTCTTTGTTCCCTTCCTTCTGTTGGTTCCTCTTTTCCTCCCCATCCCCCTTTCCCCATTTCATACTTGAAAGGTAAGATAAATTTCTTAACTTAACTGAGTGTGTATGTTAATCCTTCTTTGATTCAAATCTGATGAGAGTAAGATTTACGAGGTTCTTACCTCCTCCCTTCTTCCCCTCTTTTGCAACAGGTACTTTGTACCTCTTCATGTAAAGTGATTTACCCCATTCAATCTCCTCCATCCTTTCATCTCTTTACTTTCTCCCTCTTTTAGGGAGATATTGTTTTTAAATCATTCTATCAGAGTCATGGACAAGTCATGCACATCCATTACTTCTGGCTAAGTATATTCTTTCTTTCTTTTTTTTCTTTTTGACCAATTCTTCTTTTAATTAATTAATTAAATCATTGTATTTGTGTACAAATAATTTTTATACATTACTAAAATATTCTTGTTTAAGAGTAAACATAATACCCCCTCCCCCAAAAAATATAGAACCTCATGAGAAATAAAGCAAAGGAAAGAGGAAAAAATATGCTTCAGTCTGTGTTCCAAACCACCAGCTCTGTCTCAGGTGGATCATATTCCATCACAAAAACTATTTCCATATTTTTCCACCATTGCCGTTGCTGATCACAACTCCCTCAATTCATACCTACCCACTACCATATACTATATTTTCTCTCTCCTTTAACTCTGACCCTCTTCTAAAATGTGCTGTAGGG
Organism: Macrotis lagotis; assembly: GCF_037893015.1. Classification (NCBI taxonomy): domain Eukaryota; kingdom Metazoa; phylum Chordata; class Mammalia; order Peramelemorphia; family Peramelidae; genus Macrotis; species Macrotis lagotis. The sequence goes on from NC_133658.1 coordinate 676,162,809, forward strand.
TAGATGAGTGGCTCAGCAGACTGTTCACTGGCCCTGGGGCCAAGAGACCCCAAGCCCACATATCACCCCTAATGCCCAACAACCACCGAGTACCGTAGTCCAGGACAGGCCATCCAATCCCAGCCCCTTGCAAGAAGTAAAAAAGGAAATGTGTTATAACTGACCATTCTCCCCCACAATCCACCCACTCCTCCATCACTCATATCCCCCTTTCTGCTTGTCCCCCTTCTCTCCTTTTTACTCTAGATGTTTATACCCCATTGAGTATATATATGCTGTTTCCTCTCCAAGCCACCTCTGATGAGTGCAAACATTCCCTCATTCCCCCTTGCCTTCCCCTTCCATATCATTACAATAGTTAATTGCAATAAAAAAATCTTGTTATATGAAATATCTTAGCCTATTCCACCTCTCCTTTCCCTTACTCCCAGTACATTTCCCTTTTAGCCATTGACTCCATTTTTACAAATAGATCTTCAAATTCAGTTCTCTCCTGTGCTTCATCTATAAGAGCTCCTTCTACCTGCTCTATTAAACGAGAAGTTTCTTATGAGTATTATCAGTATCATTTTTCTATGTAGGAATACATGCAGTTCATCATCATTAAGTCCCCCATATTTTATCCTTCTCCTCCACTCTCTATGCTTCACCTGAGTCCTGTATTTGAAGGTCAGACTTTCTGTTCAGCTCTGGTTGTTTCAACAGGAACAATTGAAATTCCTCTGGTTCATTGAAATTCCATCTTTTCCCCTGGAAGAGGATGTTCAGTTCTTTCCAGGGAAGATCAGTGGATTCTCTCAATTTCTATTTTTGTCCTCTACTTCTAGGATATCTGGGCAATTTTCCTGTAGGAATTCTTGAAAAATGAGGTCAAGGCTCTTTCCCTGATCATGACTTTCAGGTATCCCAATAATTTTTTAATTATCTTTCCTGGATTTGTTTTTTCAAGGAGATGTTTCACATTTTCTTCCAATTGTTCGTTCTTTTGGTGTTGAATTATTGTGTCTTGACTTCTAGTAAAGTCATCAGCTTCCGTTAGCTCCATTCTATATCTGAATATTTGTTTTCTTCAGAGAGCTTTCTTATTTCTTTTTCCATCTGGTCAATTCTGCTTTTTAAAGCATTCTGCTCCTCAAAAACTTTTTGAACTGTTTTATCCATTTGACCTATGCTGGTTTTTAACATGTAATTTTCTTCAGCATTTTTGAGATTTCCTTGACTAAGCTGCCGACTTCTTTTTCAAGTTTTTCCTATGTCTCATTTATTCCCCAATTTTTCTTCTATCTCCCTTAAATGATTTTCAAAATCTTTTTTGAGCTCTATCATAGTCTGAGCCTAATTTCTGTTTTTCTTGGAGTCTTTAGATACAGGAGTTTGAACTTCCTCATATTCAGATTAAGTATTTTGATCCTTCTTGGAATCATAGACAATGTATTTCTCAATGGTGTTACTCTTTTTTTCTCTGTTTACTCATTTCTCCAGCCTGTGCCTGCTTTTGGGGGTGCTTCCTGAACTTTTGAGTATTATTGGGACACCCCTACACACACACACACACACACACACACACACACACACACACACACAAACACACACACACAAGGATCTCAGTGTGTGAAGCTCTGACTTCCATCCTGGTCTGTGAATGACCACAAGCATACCCCTCTGCCATGAGGCTAGGGTGGGGGGGCCCTGTTCTATTGGGGGGGAGGGCCTAGACTGTGATCAGGATCTGAATGTGGTCAAAACCCCAGGGTCCTGTTCCAGGTACAGAGTATGGACCTCTGAAGTCTCTCTCCACTCCCCTACCTTCCATGGGGTGAACACTCAAGGCTCAGTTGCCTGGGGGCTCCAGCTTGCCAGCTCCACTTCTGCTTAGTGGCTCCACTCCTGCTCACTGGCTCCATGCTTGCTTCTGTTTCCTGGATCTGGGATGCTCTGCTGATGATGAGGCTGAGCTGACCTCACTAACTGCTGCAACTGCCCTGAGGGACTGGACTTCATGTGCTTACTCTGGCAAAGGTCCCCTCTGCTGATCCTCCAATTTGTGCCCAATGTTCCCCAGGGTGTAGGTCAGGAAACTGCCCCCACTGCTATGAGCTACAGCTCCCAGGCACCCTGTGGCTGCCTCCCAAAGGCTGAAGTGTCTTCACTCTGGCTGGCCACCACTCTAATCCCATGGAGTTGAGTCTTTCCACTATTTTCCAGGTTATCTTTTTTCTGGAGAATTGCCTCACTGGATCTTTCTGTGGGTTCTGTCTCTCTTAAATTTAGTTAGAATCATAATTTTAATATTTTTGAAATATTATGGAGAGAATGCCTAGGTGAGGCTCTTCTCCTGTTGCCATCTTGGCTCCGCCACCCTAATTATATTCTTTCTAATAGAGTTAAAATTCTCATGTTATGAGAATCTTTCTCCCAGGTGGGGATACATGCAGTTTCAACTTATTGGATAGCAGCTTTTTTGTCACTTTTTTTACCTTTTCATGTGTCTCGATTGATTGTCCTGTTTGAAGTCCAAATTTTCCATTTAGCTTTGGTCTTTTAATCAGAAAAAGTTTCAAGTCTCCTATTTTATTAAATTTCCATCTTTTCCCCTGGAAAAAAGAAGGCTCAGTTTTGCTGGAGAGTGAATTTTTGGCTGCACTCTAAGCTTTCTTGCTCTTGAGAATATTGCATTACAGAGCCTTTGATCCCTTAATGTTGATGATGCAGCCAGGTCCTGTACAATCTTTACTGTGGCTCTTTTTCCTTTCTGACCACTTACAGGATTTTCTCTTTTACCTGATAGTGCTGGAATTTGGCTACAATATTCCTTGTTGTTTTCATTTTGGGATCCCTTTCAGGAGGGGATTGATGTATTCTTTCAATAATTATTTTGCCCTCTGGTTCCATAATATCAGGGCATTTTCCATCACTACATTCTGAAATATTGATCCAGGATTTTTTTAATCCTCAGTTCTTTCAAGAAGGTGTTTCGCCTGTATCTGTTCTCTAGGTCAGTGGTTTTGCTGATGATGTGTTTTTCATTTTCTTCTATTTTTTCAATTTTTTTGGCTTTTGTTTAAGAGATTCTTGTTGTCTCATGAAGTCATTAGTTTCTTTTTTAGAGAAGAATTTTCTTCATTTACCTGCAACTCCTTTTCCAGTTGGTCAATTCTATTTTGCATAATTGTGGTTTTGAAAGAATTATTTTCTTTTTGCACTTGTCCAACTATATTCTCAAAGAATTTTTTTTCTTGTTGCAAGGTGTTAATTTTCTCTTGCTTTTCTTTTCCCTTTTTTCCCTATTTGATTTTTTTTTGGCAAGGCATTGGGGTTAAGTGACTTGCCCATGGTCACGCAGTTAGTTAATTATTAAGTGTCTGAGGCCAGATTTGAAATCAGGTTGTCCTGACTCCAGAGCCAGTACTGTGCCACCTAGCTGCCCCTCCAATTGATTTTTTATTTTTTATTTTGTTATTAAAATTTTATTTATTTTGAGTTTTACAATTCCCCCCCCCAATCTTACTTCCCTCCCCTCACCCCCCCACAGGAAGCAATTTGTCAGTCTTTACATTGTTTCCATGTTGTACATTGATCCAAACTGAGTGTGATGAGAGAGAAAATATAACCTTAAGGAATACTGTTGCACTGATGGAACAAGTGAGTCCATCAAGGTTGATCATCACCCCCATGTTGTTGTTAGGGTGTACAATGCTTTTCTGATTCTGCCCACTCAGCATCAGTTCATGCAAATCCCTCAAGACATCCCTGAATTCTCATCCCTCCTGGTTTCTAATAGAACAATAATGTTCCATGACATACATATACCACAGTTTGTTAAGCCATTCCCCAACTGAAGGACATTTACTTGATTTCCAATTCTCTGCCACCACAAACAGGGCTGCTATAAATATTTTTGTACAAGTGATGCTTTTTACCCTTTTCCATCATCTCTTCAGTGTATAGACCCAGTAGTGGTATTGCTGGATCAAAGGGGATGCACATTTTTGATGCCTTTTGGGCATAGCTCCAAATTTATCTCCAGAAAGGTTGGATGAGTTCACAGCTCCACCAACAATGTAATAGTGTTTCAGATTTATCACAACCCTTCGAACAATGATCATTATCCCTTCTGGTCATATTGGCCAGTCTGAGAGCTTTGAGGTGGTACCTCAGAGAAGCTTTAATGTGCATTTCTCTAATAAGTAATGATTTAAAGCAATTTTTCATATGACTATGGGTTGCTTTGATATCCTCATCTGTAAATTGCCTTTGCACATCCTTTGACCACTTGTCAAATAGGGAATGGCTTTTTTTTAAATATGACTCAGTTGTCTGAATGTTTTAGAAATTAGTCCTTTGTCAGAAACATTAGTTGTAAAAATTGTTTCCCAGTTTACTACATTTCTTTTGATGTTGGTCACAGTGGTTTTATCTGTACAAAAGCTTTTTAATGTAATCAGAATCATCTAGTTTGCTTTAGTGAAGTTCTCTATCTCTTCCTTAGTCATAAACTGCTTACCTTTCCATAGATCTGACAGGTAAACTAATTCTTGATCATCTAATTTGCTTATAGTATTGCTTTTTATGTCTGAATCCTGTATCCATTTGAATCTTATCTTCATATGGAGTGTGAAGTGTTAGTCTAACCTAAATTTCTTTCATACTAACTTATGTATCAGCACCATATTAGTGCCATAGAAAATTTAGGCAGAGATTTGTCTTCCCTTATTTTTCCAAAGAGTTTATATAGAATTGGAATAAATTGTTCCTTAAATGCTTGGTAGAATTCACTTGTGAGTCCATCAGGCAGTGGAGATTTTTTCCTAAGGAGTTCAATGATGGCTTGTTGAATTTCTTTTTCTGAGAGAGGGTTGTTTAGGTATTTATTCAATAAACCTGAACAACTTATATTTTTTTAATTATTCATCCAGTTCACTTAAATTGTCAAATTTATTGGCATATAGTTGGGCAAAATAATTTTGAATTATTACTTTAATTTCCTCCACATTGGTGGCAAGTTCACCTTTTTCATTTATGATACTAGCAATTTGACTTTCTTCTTTCTTTTTTTAATCAAATTGACCAGAGGTTTATCAATTTTATTGGTTTTTTCATAAAACCAACTTTTGGTTTTATTTATTAATTCAATTGGGTTTTTTTGCTTTTTCTTTTAATTTCTCCTTTAATTTTTAGAGTTTCTAATTTGGTATTTCATTGGGGATTTTTAATTTGTTCATTTTCTAATTTTTTAGTTGCATATTTAGTTCATTGATTTCCTCTTTCTCTAATTTATTCATGGAAGCATTTAAAGATATAATATATCCCCTGACAGCCTTTTTGTGTGAATCCCATAGGTTTTGGTATATTGTTTCATTATTGTCATTATCTAGAATAAAATAATTGATTCTTTCTATAGTTTGTTTTTTGATCCACTCATTCTTTAAAATTAAAATTCAGCTTCCAATTGGTTCTGGGTCTATATCTCCCTGGTCCAATACTGCATATGACTTCTATTGCATTGTGATCTGAGAAAGATGTATTCACTATTTCTGCCTTTCTGTAGTTGATCATTAGGTTTTTATGCCCTAATACATGATCAATTTTTGTATAAGTGCCATGAACTGCAGAGAACAAGGTATATTCCTTTCTATCCCCCTTCAATTTCCTCCATAAGTCTATCATATCTAGTTTTTTCTAACAATCTATTTACCTCCTTAACTTCTTTCTTGTTTAGTTTATGATTCGATTTATCTAGATCTGAGAGCAGGAGGTTGAGGTCTTCCACTAGTAGAGTGTTGCTGTCTATGTCTTCTTGTAGTTCTTTCAGATTCCCCTTGAAGAATTTGGATGCTATCCCATTGGGTGTGTGTGTGTGTGTGTGTGTGTGTGTGTGTGTGTGTGTGTGTGTGTATGGGAGTTCATCCCATTCACATTCAAAGTAATAATTATTAATTCTTTATTTCCCTCCATGCTATCTTCCCACTGTTTGTATTTTCCCATTTCCCCCCTTCACCCATATTCCCCAGTATTTTGTTTCTCAATATTACCCCCTTCAGTGTGTTTGCCCTCCTATATCCACCCACTCCCCTTTCTTTCCACTTTCCCTTTTTCCCTTCCCTTCCTTTTGTTACTTCCACTTTTTTCTCCCCTTCCCTTTTTCCATCCCCCTCCCCTTTTTCCCTTTTAATATTTGGGAGTTTACATGTTTTTTAAGTTAACTGAGTATGTGTGATACTTTAAGCCAAGTCTGATGAAAAGACAATTCAGATATTTCTCATCTTCTTCCCCTCTATTACTATAAGTATTTTGTACCTCTTAGTGTAATGAAATTTACCTCCATTCAATCCGCTCCCTCCTCCCATCTCCTTCCTGTCCATCTTTTTAAGGATGAAGTATTTTTTAAATCATTCTGAGTCATAGAAAATTCTGAGTATCCATCACTTCTAGATAAGTACATTCTATCTAATAGAGTTACAATTCTTGAGAATTATTAGAGTCTTTTTCCCAAGTAGTGTTAAAGCCAGTTTCATCCCACTGGATAGCAGTCTCATGGATAAGTCATGAGTGTCCATCATTTCTGGCTAGGTGTATTCTCTCTGTTAGAGTTCCAATTCTCAGAAATTATGAGAATCTTTTTTCCCATGCTGGGATATAGCCAGTTTCAACTTATTGGATAGCCATTTTTTTCTTTACCCCCCCTTTTTTTTAGTTTTCATGTGTCTCTTGAACCTCCTGTTTGATGTCCAAAGTTTCTATTTCGCTCTGGTCTTTTCATCAGGAATTTTTAGAATTCCTGCATTTCTTTAAATGTCCATCTTTTGGCCTGAAAAAGAAGGCTCAGCTTTGAGGGATAGTGGGATTCTTGGCTGCATTCCAAGCTCCTTTGCTCTTTGGAATATCTTGTCCCAGGCCCTTGAATCCCTTAATGTTGATGCAGCCAGGTCCTATGTAATCCTTACTGTGGTTCCTTGGTGTTTAAATTGTTTCTTTCTGGCTGCTTTCAGGATTTTCTCTTTTATCTGATAGTTCTGGAATCTGACCACAACATTCCTTGGTGTTTTCATTTTAGGATCTCTTTCTGGAGGGGATAGATGTATTCTTTCCATAACTACTTTGCCCTCTGGTTCCATGATATCAGGGCAATTTTCCACCACTAGATCCTGTAATATTAAGACCAGGTTTTTTTTCTCTTCAATGTTTTCAGGAAGACCAATAATTCTCAGGGTCCCCCTCTTTGATCTATTCTCAAGGTCAGTTGTTTTGCGGATGAGATATTTTACATTTTCTTCTGTTTTTCCTATTTTTTGATTTTGTTTAACAGGCTCTTGCTGTCTCATGAAGCCATTACTTTCTGCAGACTCCATTCTTCTTTTTTAAGAGAGGAGTTTTCTTCATTTACCTTTTCCAACTCCTTTTACAATTGCTCAATTCTACTTTTGAAATAGCTTTCCATTTGACCAATTGAGGTTTTGAGAGAATTATTTTCTTTTTTATTTGCTCAATTGAGGTTCTGAGAGAATTATTCTCATTTTGTATTCATCCAATTGATTATCTGAGAAATTTATTCTCATTTTTTATTTGTCCAATTGAGGATCTGAATTATTCCCATTTTTGTATTTGCCCAATTGTATTTTCCAATGATTTGTTTTCTTGTTGCAAGGTGTTGATTCTCCCAAATTTTCCAATTGATTTTTAAATTCCTTCCTTATTTCTTCAAGGAAGTCATTTTGTGCTGGATACCAGATCATATTCTCCTCAGAGGTTCTAGGTCTCTCTGAGTTAGGGTCTTTTCCTTTCAAGAATTTTACTATGGATCCACCTTTCTGCTGACCTTTCTTCATTTTGCTAAGACCTTGAGTTGGGGAGGGGCTGATTCACAGAGGTTTGGCTTTGGGATCCCTAGAGGCTTTATTCACTGAGTGCAATATCTCTAGCTGGCCAGTAGGTGGTACTAGAGGATTTGCTCACTGAGTATAATATCTCCAGCTGGCCAGTAGGAGGTGCTGGTTGCTTTCTCTGGAGTGTCTGTGACCTTGATTGAGGCCTTAGCCAGGAGGGAGTGATTGAAGCTGTTAAAGACATTTGTCTTCAATCAAGGGTGGGCTCTGCCCTGGGGTGAGGTCATCCCTCTCCCTATTGTCATCTGGGCTGGTTCTTCTATTCACTCACCTGTGCCTGGGGCAGAAGTAGTCTGTAATTGTGATTGTTCTGCTCCACAATGGAGGCACAGACTTGGAGTTCCTCCTGACCAGAGGAGCCCAGGGATGGTGTTGGCAACTCTCCTGCCCCAGAACTCTCCCCACCCCCCAGGCATATCAGCAAGCTCCAGAGGGTCAGTGCCAACACCAATGCCTCTGCTCCCTAATTGACCGAAGCCCCCTCGGTCTAGGCCCACTGCTGATCAAGCAGGTCTGGCTCTCAGGCCCTCAGGCTCCTGGGCTCCAACCCCACCACTAATCAGGCTGATCTGCGGCTGCTCTGCCCTCTGCACCCAGACTCACCCAGAACCATGGAAAACAAATCCTGAGGTAGATGTTCTTTCTCCTGGCTTTTCTTTCTGGGGTTTGTGGATCGGATTTCTGTTAAGAGGTTTGTTTCACATCATAGATGGGGAAAGATCAGGATACTTTAGAACTGTGCCTGTCTTCTCTCTGCCATCTTGGCCAGAAGTCGGTATACTTCTCCAATTGATTTCTAAACTTCTTGATCTCTTCTAAGAAGTCTTTCTGGGCTGGAGACCAAATAGTATTCTCCTCAGAAGTTTCCAGCTGTCTCTGAGTTAGGATCTTTGTTTTCAAGGCAACTTTCAATGGACTCCCCTTTCTACTAGCTTTTCTTCATTTTCCTAGGATCTTAGGGGACTATCCCCCTTGGGGAGGGGCTGGTTCACAGACCTTTAGGGTTGAAATCCCTAGAGATTCAGTTCACTGGACTCAGTAACTCCAAGTGGCCTAGCCAGTAGGGCATACTAGATACTTTCTCTGAAGTGTCTGTGACTTGATTTGTGGCCCATTCCCTAAGTGGGGGGGGGGGAGTAGGATCTGATTATCTTCCAACAATGTGTGTTGGGTCTTCAGGTTATGTAGTTGATCTCCTTATTGTACTGAGAGAAATCTGCCCACACCTGGGGCGGGGGGGGGGGGGGGGGGGGGGGGGCATGCTGTAACTGTACTTATTCTAAGAAAAGTCATTTTCTCCTACAGGGATGGGGGAGGGGGGACTCAATGGGAAACAAGGGGACTCTGCTGAAAATACCAGGCTCGTGGACTGGTCTTATAGACCAGCCAAGCTAACCTAATCAATGTCTCGCCCCAATGTGTAACTCTCTTGCCCTTTGTGCTGGAACTCTCCCTCCAGCCACGCTGGAGCTCTCCCACCTCACATTCACACAGCAAAAGCTTCAGCAGCTATTCTCAGATTAGTCCTGGGCCTTACCCCATCATCCCTGCATTGCCTCTGGTTCTCTGCACTCTTTGTTGGTAGATGTTCTCATAGCTTCTTATTCTGGGTTTTGTCAATCAAAATTTTGTTAAGAGGCTTGATTTATATTGGTTCTGAGCGAAAGCCAGGAGACCTTAGAACAGTGCCTGGCTTCTCTTCACCATCTTGGCCATAAGTCTCCACAAACCTTTTATTAGAGCTCCAGTGCACATGGAAACTAAATGCTACCCAGTGGAATCAAATATAAAATTTACATTATTTTCTCTCTCAACAATTAAATGAAATTAGAATAGATTTATTAGTATCCCTAGAAGAATCTACTCATTATTAATAATCTCTAAAATTTTTGACAATGATTTCCACCAAAGCTACAGAATATTTTCTCAAATATACAACTCAATTTATGATATCATTAATATAGATATTGCCTTCAATGATGAAAATCAATCATCTATGCTTGCCCATACCAGCTAACTCTTTTTCAAGTCCTCCCATAAGTTTACCAGAAACAATCCATCCCACAAACAGTTGAGCAACAAAGGCTTAAGGAGAAAGGATGTAAATATTCCTTGATTTCTCTTGGTATTATAACACCAAAGAAGCACAAGGACTAGCCATTGTTTAACCCTCATTCTTGCCAAGAATGGCAAAAAAATCTTATCTCCTAAGTCATTTTGATGATACCCTATATATCATTCATTTTTATAATTCCTTATGTGTTGCAGTTGATCGATCAAAACTATTTTATATCTCATCATTTCCATTTTGGGTAATACTTAATTTCAGTTCTTCAGAGACAATAGTAGTGTTACTTGCAGTCATAAAACAGTAGTAAGGATATTTTTCTAAAGATTTGAGAAGGAAACAAACAAGTTTTAACAAATAATTTTGTAGTTGATTACATCTTTAAAAATCTCATAATTGAGTGAAATGTATACTAAAAAGAAAGTTTTATTTAAAAATTGTTAAGTGTTTTTTAAAAAGCATTTGACTCAATAAAGAAAAAAATCCTTAAGCCTCTTTTCCAGCAATGAGTCTTTCATAAATTTATTAATATAAAGTCCTTGATAATTACATATGTACATATGTGTGTGTGTGTGTGTAAGGCCCTTGATAAATACAACCTCAGAAATAACTGTTGATTTACTCTCTTTCAATTGATGTCACACAAGACGTTGAACATTGTATCTTGTCAAAGGTATTTGTCTCTTATGAAAGATGCACTATACGCTAAAGTTTCTTATGTTTCAGTGACTCTTCAATGAAGTCCCTGTATGTTACAGTAACTCCTCAATGAGATCCATACTTCCCTCAAAAGATTGACTGAACAATTCAGAGTCAAAAACAAATGAATGACATAATTACTATTATTCACATTACCAAATAAATTGGATATTTAAGACACTGAATTAATAGTTTAGTATATCTAGCTAGACCAGTTGGCATAGATGACAATGAATTGGGTCCAGATTTGAATAGGAGGAGGATAGTGCAATAAACTGTTTTGGTGAAATTGTGAAATATTTTAGTGATCCTAAGAACTTGACACTAAAATGCACATTAATAGCAATGACCTCTTAATGATATGATATGTGTAATTATGCAGGCTATAAAAAATCTTTTATAATAACCTCTGAAGAATCAAAATTGCAGCTGACTCAAAAGGCAATGAAAACACATAAAGTAAGCATGACTGTGGTATATTTCTGATGATTTTTATGACAGAAATATATTATTTTGGAAAATATTATTTGGACAATAGGAAATATATTAGGAAAATATAGGAAATATTTTAGGAAATATATTATTTTGGAAAAGAAGGAAAGCATGTAGTATTAGAAATACCTAAGAATCCACAAAAAATGTTTAGAAGAAAACTTTCAAAATAAGTTTAATAAGCTTTTGTTGACTGACTAATGGTGACTAATTTGGCCCTCATTACTTGTATGTTGTTAGAGGGGAGTGGTTACTATGACAGGACCCAAAAAAAGTTTCAGCTGTCCTTCTCACGTGGAATGCTCTATCTAGTCATCTCCTCTACATCTTGGCCTCCCTGACTTCCTTCTTCCAGGTCTCCCCAAGGTGATTTTTCTAAAATATAAGTGTGACCATGTCAGCCCCTCATCACTGTTCTGTCTTCCATTGGTTCCTTGTGACCTATAGGATTAAATATAAGCTTCTTTGTTTGCCATTTAGAGCTCTTCATAACCACTCAGAATCCTTCCTATCTTCTGGTCTTCTTTTCTTTATCCTCTTCCACTCATGTCCTTTTTTCCAGCAATCCCACTTTACTTTCAGTTCCTTAACATAACATTTCATCTCCAGTCTCTTTGCCATTGTAATTGCTATCCCTCTCACCTGGAATGCTCTATCTAGTCCTCCTCTCTACATCTTGGCCTCCCTGACTTCTTTCTTCTATGTCTCCCCAATTGTCCAAGCCTTCCTCTTTAACCATCTACTCTTGAGTTGACCTTGTTCATGTGTTGTGTCTTCCATTAAAATGTAAGTTCTTGGGGGCGGCTAAGTGGTGTAGTGGAGTCAGGAGTACCTGGGTTCAAATCCAGTCTCAGACACTTAATAATTACCTAGCTGTGTGGCCTTGGGCAAGCCACTTAACCCCATTTGCCTTGCAAAAATAAAAATAAAAAAAATAAAATAAAATGTAAGCTTTTTGAGAACTACAACTTTGCTTCTGCCTGTCTCTATATCCCTAGTGATTAAAATAGGGCCTAACATGTAGAAAAAGTTGAATAAGTTTTTGTTGACTAATGGTGACTAATTTGGCCCTCATTACGTGTATGCTAATTGTTAGAGGGGAGAAGCTGCTATGACAGGACACAAAAAAAAAAATAAGTACAAAAGTCTACATTTTATATTTAGATATTACATACAAATTTTTGATGTTACTCATCTTTTGAAGGCTTAAGGTAATTCTTAACTATACTTTGTGGTGCCGGATACAAATTTCTTCTTTTTTTGTTTTTACTCTAGTTCTCAGATTTTGCTGCTACCAAGTAAAAGCACCCCCCCCTCCCCACTATGAATGGTGTAGCAATCTTAGGAACACAGAGCCTTGTTTCTGAAATAAAATGAATAAGAACTATGCTATTAGAGTGTTTGTTCAACAATAGATAATCAATTTGATCATACGTCCACAATAAAACAATAATTATTTAAATTAAGAAGACATAAATTCCATTATACAGTTTACCAATTTAGCAAAAAGGAAATGATAATAATAATAACAATTTTGAGGCAACAATTCTTAGAAACCAACATGCTAAATCTCTGATTTCAATTCTGTCAGTCATAATCAAATCTGACAGTTTGCTCAATGTTCATTGTTACCAGCAGTCCTCCTTTTTACCCAAGGTCCAGGCTCCTATTGTTCTAGGCCAGCAGAGGTGTTTCTTGCTGACTGTCTGAGGTAAACTACCCCCCTTCACTTAACTAGTTCAGAGATATTTTCTCAGGAGCTAACAGTCAATTCTGCCAGGTGTTATTTATTAGAAATAATGTGCTTGGTTTTACTTTTGATAATCAACCCAGAAAATAGTTATTCTTTTCTTCCTAACCAAATAAAAAACTCAATTTAGGGTAGTCAACTTCAGTCATGGTCATTTGTAGTCATAGTCCCAATTAGACTCTTAGCTATTCTCATTAGCACTTGTTATTTGTTGCTAAAGGCAAATTCATTAATGAAATTACTTGAAGCAGCATGTTATAATGGAAAGAGAAAACACAAAATGTGAGAGGACCTCATACCAACCTTAACTCTCCCTCTTAGTACCAATATGACCTAAAGAAATCTACTTACTATTCCTGGGAGCTCAGTTTCTTCAATGCATAATAAAGAGATTAAATAATCCCATCTCTCTGGTGCTATGATCTATATTCTCTGACAAAAATCACACTTTGGATCATAGATTGATATTTCCTCCATACACACTGCCAATGATTCTTAGATCTATCTATCTTGCCCCAAATTCCCTGCTGATGTGGAGTCTTTCACCTCTGCCTTTCACATATCTTGAACTGGATGTCCTGTAGATATCTTAAACTAAATATGTCCAAAACAGAACTCTTACTTCTAATGCCTTCCTTATGTTAATTATTTATTGTTTATCCTGCATATGATAGCTTTGTATATATTTGTTTGCATGTTGTCTCCTCCATTAAATAGCAAGCTCTTAAAGGCAGGGACTGTCTTTTGCATCTTTTTTGCATCCCCCAGTGCTTAGCACAGTAACTGACACAAAGTAGGCATTTAATATGTTTATTGATTATTTAACAAACAGTAATTTGTTTCATACTGACAGAACTGCTTATGATAGTTTTATAACAGTCTCAGAACTATGACCCAAACCTCCTAAATCTAACATCCTGCTGCATCATATATTTGACACAATTCTATCCTATTAATTAGATAATATGGAGGAGATGATATCTTATAGAAACTAGGGATTATACTCAGTGGTATGTTGGTAAGTGCATAACAGCTGACTTGCTGGGGGGAAATGCATACACACACACACACACACACACACACACACACACACATAAACACAACACACTTTTATGATAAATTGCATTAGATTGAAGTGTCCTTTCTCCTTTATTTTTGTTGGGGTTTTTTTGCAAAATGCCTAATATGAAAATTCATTTTATATAACTTCATGTGTATAATTGGTATCATATTACTTGCATTCTCAATGCAAATGATAAGAGCTAGAAAGAAGGACATAATTTGGAATTCAAAATAAAAACTGAATGTTAAAAAATACAGTTTTTAAAAACACAAAACAGTTTAATCTGTTTTACTACCATTTTCTCTATCACTTTCTTAAGCCTAGATAATGAATCAAACAATAAATCAAACCCTGATTTGTAGAGTCTGCCAATCATCATACTAAATATTTTGTAAATGAGCCAGTTTTAGTTGGTGCATCCCTGCACAGCATAGCCTGGATGTCTTGAGCAAAATTAGAGAGGAAAATCCAATTTGAGGGTCATGATAGCAATAGTATCCAATCCCAAAATATTCAAAGAAAGAAGGGAAATATCTATTTGTACAAAATTATTTACAACAGCACTTTTTTATATTGGAAAGAACTGCAAAATAAAGGGAAGCCCATCAATTAGGGGATGACACTCAATGACACTGCTATAAGAAATGATGAATAAAACATGTTCAGAGAACCTCGGGAAGAATCATTTGAACTGATATAGGACAGTGAGAAGAACCAGATGAAAAATGCCTACATTAATTACAGCATTATAAAGATAAGCATCTTTGAAAGACTTCAGAACTCTGGTGAACATATTGAGTAACCACAATTCCAGGACAGTGATAGTGAAATATGTTACCCATTTCCTGATAGAAAGATGATGAATTCAGGGTGCAAAATGAGACATGTTTTCTAGACTTGACCAATCTAGTAATGTCTTTAGATTTACTATATGTGTGTGTGTGTACATATATGTATATACATATTTGATAAAAAAAAGGGTTTTTGTTTTTCCTTTTCTTTTTTTCTAGTTGGAAGGAAGTGGAAGATAGAAAAAAATAGACTTTAATGAATTGGAAAAATTAAAATGTTTTTAAAGATGAATAATTTATATTGATGCTATTTATGTTTTTTAAGGAAGAAGGAAGTAGGAGGTTATTATCAGACATGTCTCCTAGATGATTGCTACATAAACCTTTCATGGAATTTGCTTATGGAAACCCTCCATGCTCCACAAAATGTATCACACCACAAACTATGCAGTAAATTTCAATTATGACATCAGCTGATTCGAAGTGATCAAGCTAGACTCAGGGACAAGTAATATAAAGTTTTAAAAGATCCATACAAGGGCTTTCCTCAGCTGCTCCACTGAGATCCAGATTGTTGCTTCTTCTTCTTAGACCTGACAAAGAACTAGGAAAGTGTTTATTAGTAAACTGCTGAGAGTCTATCTTGAATAATTCCATGCAAATATCCTGGCTCTAATGAGGTATTTGGGTTAAATGAATTTAACTAGGTTAAACAAAAGCTATATCTGTCTCATTTTTTTCAGTATTTAAAAAAAAAAATCCCAGCACAGTATTTGTGTTACTGTTCTTGCCAGAGGGCAAAGGAGAGGGCCAAAATTTTATTCTAAGTTTAACTCTCCTTCTCTGAGCTTCTATTCTCTGAGCTTCTATCAAGTATTATCTAATAAAGATTCTAGTCTTGGTGAGGTATATCTAAGAGAATCTTAATGTGATACTTAACAGGAATTTCTCAGAGTAGTGGAAGTCACATTAGAAGAAGGATTAACCATGAATACCAAGATTATAACTAAATTAAGAGTAAAGAAGGAGCTCTGAGAATGGCCTGAGAATATGACTTCCATGCTTATTCCCAAACTATGGCTCATGAGTAGAGCAATGAACCTATCAGCAGTCAGGATCTTCTGAGTATCACCTACTCTGAGAAAGGGAAAACTGCTGAAAACAACGTTATAATTTACCAATTGAACTGCCCGATTTATAAAAATTGTGCTTTTATTAGATAAGATCTTTCTTAGAAATATTTCCCCTATTCTTTATATAAGATGTTTCACATGGGAATGTAGGAAAGATGCAGCATATGCCTCCCCTCTTCCTTCCTTCTCAAATTTCTCCATAAATCTGGATAAGTGAGCTGTCACATTCAAATAATTTTATTCCTGGGGAAAATATATTGTATATTCCAAAATCCCATTTCTGAATAACTTGCTATTAAAAACATTCATTAGTCTTATCATTGACCAGATGCTAAAAATATTTTTCCATTCTTTAAAATTTTGTTACCTATAAGTCAATGGGAACCTTAATTTTTACTTCTAGATTATTGAATCATAAAATGTCCTAGAAACTTAGTTATAGTATAATTTATAGAAACATAAACCAAGGACATTGCATTTGAGCATGTAGAAATGCATAAGAAGTCAAACTAATGTTCCAGGATATATCAAATTGTCAAGCTTCATAATTCAAATTAAAATTAAAATTCAGATCTGAAGATACTGAGTGGATTCACATTGAAAATAAGGATTTAAATAAAATATATAGACTGCATAAGAAAATATGAATTGGGTTGCACTCAAAGAAATAATCTGTCTGCTTTCATATGATAATGGAAACATTTGGCAAGGTGATTACATTGAAATCCTTGTTAAAGTGTCACCGAAAAAATAAAAAGAATTATAGACCCTTAGGTGACAGGGTGTAATTCTTTCATATTAATTATGTTTTAGAACCTGACTGATGTTCTAACCTATTTAAATGATCTGCATTATGGGAATGAATCTTAATTTCACTTTCATATTTGAAGAGTGATCAAAATTCATATTCATTGCTTGAGTCAATCTTGCTTTTGGAGTCATAAATGATATGTTGCTGATATATGAGTGAAACTACTTTCTGTAATATAAATTCATTCTGTGTTGTCTAGGGCAAAATTTCTTCCTAGGAACATAGATTCCCAGATTTAGAATTTGAAGGAAATTCAGAAGTTATAGCTAAGGAAAACAGTCTAGAAAGATTAAATAAATGCCTTCCTCAGAATGACATAGATCTTAAGGCCAGAGCCATTTTTTTAGTTTGTCCTTCATTCTGGAAGAGGTTCATAACATCAGGGTAATGTCATGGCATGAAAGTGAATTGACGGTTGGTGGTACAAAGTCACCAGCCTCACATTCTCCTCCAGAGACATATGGGTCCATTGGCCAGATATGGATCAGTACAACTGGAGATGGTACTACTGTAAAACACAGAACCATTGGGTTGCCAGATCAACCTTTGTATTACCTTTTTCTGGTCTAATTTTGATTGAGTTGTTAGTCATTTTTGCATCATACCTTTATTAAAGTCCTTTCTCTTATGTTTTATTATGGCAAGAAAATGACTAAATTCTCAAAAGCTATACTAGTGTAATGGAATTCTAAAAAGATCCTATAAGAATCTGGAAAAAACAACTGGGAATTCAATAATAGAGTGTGTTATGGTGAACTGAGAGATGGGTTTTATGACCCCATTAATAGAGATGGAAGGGCATACATTTTAAGAGCCAGAAGGGTCCTTCAAATATACAATACCAGATTTAAGGTTAAAGAGAGGCCTGGGAAAGACCTTAGATTAAAAAAAAAATTCTATCACTGCATCTGATCTATGATGACTCTGCCACTGCCACTAGTCTATGATGAATCTGGAGGCAAGAGCAAGGCTGATGACAGCTGTGCAGCTTTGCACAGCTATCTCACTTAAATCCAATGCACTTGAAAGTCATGACATCATCCTTCTGATTTCATTGGTCTTCTCTGAGAATGAAGGATGAGGAAGTAATGGATTGTTTCCCACTAAAATGAAGATAAACATTCATTGTAGATGTGCATGGTATATCAGAAATATACATTTTTAAAAACCTTTTTATCAGAACCTTTGGCATCATGAAAACAAAGACTATTTGACTTTAATGCATGAGAAAGCTTCTTCAAACTTATCATAAAAGAAGCTCATGGCTCCAAAGAATGACAGAGGCAGAACTAGATGGGAACTCTGATGTTATCTAATCCAATCACCTCACTTTACAGAGGAGGAAACCAAAGTACAAAGAGATTAAAAGATTTGACCAAGATCATACATCTACTAAGTGATAAACCAAGGTTATCTTACTCTAAAGCTTGTGCTCTTCACACTGCAATATATTCTCATAATTATCCTTAAAAATGATGTTCAACCTGCCATCTTCATGCTTTTATAATGGTGGTCATACCTGAAATGCATTAACTTCTCCTCTCTCCAAGAATTCCCAATTTCTTTTAAAATTCAATTGGAAACAAGCTTCTACCAAAAGGTTTTTTTTCTTTCTTTCTTTTTTGCAATCACCTCAAATGAGTCTTCCTCTCCAAAATTGCCTTACATTCATTTAGCATGTAGTTTGAATATACTTATATATGTATATGACATTTTCTCCATTAGATTATAAACTCCTTAAAGGTAAAGACTGCTTCATTTTTGTGTTTCTAACCGTGAAGCCTGACACTAAATCTCATGTATAGGAGGTACTTAATAAGTGTGTTAATTGATTCTTCTACTCATGAACATGACCATCTGTTTCTATTTCTCAAAAATACAATTTTAAATCAATCTCTTCAGTAAAGTCTTCCCTAAAAAAAGCAAAATATGAGTGCACAGAAATGGTCTCACCCATATTCCGATTCTGTAAACAATTCCATTCCACCCTAGAGTTTTTATATCAAATTTTTACTAATATCTCCATAAAATTTAATTGAGAGATGTGGTTAGCACACATACAAGCATTTTTAAATTGCTGTGGTCCTGTAATACAAGAACTTATCCTAGGTTGCATATAGAAATTTTGAACCAGTTCAATCTCAGAAGTAATTATTGGTTCTTGAAAAATATAATTAAGCAAGATGAAGAACTTGAAGGTGGGGTTGGAGTACATATAGTTTACTAGGACAGGGTCCTCATAAAGTAGCTTTTTAACTTTTTAAATTCTCATCTCAACTATTTCTGTAATGTAAATAATTTGTAAAACCAAATTGAATTTTTCATAGAGTATGCCCTATTTTTGACAAGAAACTTTTTTTTCACACTTAGATTCATTTTTTGCTATTTCTCCCATTTAAAATGGGGGGGGGGAGGGAGAGGGGCAGAGAAGGAAGCCCCCGCCATGCCACTAGAGCACAAGTTCTGATAGGCTTAGAGCTGTAAACTCATTGATTACAATCAAACCAAAAACCATTCTTGTTTTTTGAAAGAAGTTGAAAATATTTAAATAAGAAATTTAAATGGAAGCATAAAGAGACAATTTTAACAGAAAATATTATGTTTAATCCTTTACTAAGTTAAAACAACTTAGCCTAGTGGCAAAAAAAAGTACTCCAAAAATTTTGGAACTTTAATATATTTTCTTTCTGATGTTCAAATAAGGAGGAAGTTAGAAATTATTCAATAAACCTCCTTTATGTATATGCACATATATTTGTCTACATAAATGCACATTCATATATTCACATATATGTAATACAATTATATAAACATACCTTATATATTTTGTATGCATATACATATATACAAATATACATACATATGAAAGCATCACATGGTTCAAACAAATGATATGAGGACAACTTGTAAATTAGCTTGAGAATATAGTACATTCTCATTTCCCACTTCTTGGCAAGAAAACAATGAACTAGAAGTACAGAATGAGAAATATATTTTCAAACATTATCAATGTATTGATTTGATTTATTTAACTAAAATTGTTTTCTCCAAAGAAAGGCTACCAAAAGTGTAGGCCAGGAGAAGGAGTTGATTGGAATAGTGATGTAAAAAAATAACAAAAAAAAAGAATTCTAAAAAAAGAATGTCAAAAAAAAGAATAAGAAATAAAAATACATAAGAAGATAAAACAGTAAAAAATATATAAGGAGAAAGTTGAAGGAAGTTTAAGAGCTATAGACAAGTAGGGCAGTTTTGTTACTACTGGGTTAAATTTGATGTGGTTTCAAATTATTTGTATATATATATATATACACACATACATTAAATTATACATATACATATTATATATATAATAGAACATTACAATTTTCTTTAATCTTTTTTTATTCTTTGAAAATTGATATATTCCTGTTTGATAATGTTTAAATTCACAATAAATAAGAAAATTTACAACAAAAAGATAGAAGAACTGAGGGTATTCTGGTGGTAATTCGAACTTACTAATAAGAGGCTGATTGTTACATTTTAGTTTTAGCATTTATACTTTGAAAATCAGCAAAGGTTACAAATCAAATTTTGCTGCATTGTTTTGTTGATTGCATGGATTTCAAAAAGAGTTGGAAACATGAGTAATGCAGTTTAAACTTTAAAGAATGCCAGGTGAATTTTTTAGAAAGCCAATTGTTAAACATTTACCAGCACACTCTTTTATAGTGCAGTCTCATAAAATAATATGTACATATGAACACATAGAAATCATATTAAAACTATATTGTGTATTTGTTATTCCTAAATACAATTTCTTTTTCTTTGCAACTTAAGAAAGTAGTAAGGGAAAGTAGCAATAGTAATTAAAAAGAAAAACCTGTCTCTTCACATTTCTAAAACTTTTTATCCAAAATGGCCAGGAATGGAGCCCAGCAAACAAGGATTGGTAAGAATATATCTTCCATGCATTTTGACAGTTTTATTAAAAGGACTCAAACCTGAAAGGGAAAAGGAAGGAAGAAAACTTGTTTCAAAAGACCTAGAATTGAAT
Source organism: Macrotis lagotis (assembly GCF_037893015.1). Taxonomy (NCBI): domain Eukaryota; kingdom Metazoa; phylum Chordata; class Mammalia; order Peramelemorphia; family Peramelidae; genus Macrotis; species Macrotis lagotis. The sequence continues at coordinate 676,183,538 of NC_133658.1, forward strand.
CATAGCACTGGTATTTAGAGGTACCTTTCTTTTTAAGAGCAGAAGTTAAATTCCTGGCCCATAGTTTTCAGAATCCATTAATTTTATGTAAAAATTTAAAAACAGACCTTTGTCCTTCTATTGATATTTGACACCTCTCCCTTCTCAATAATCTTTCAAGGATCATCAACAACATCTCTTAGTTGAACTCATAAATGAAAGAAAAGTGCTCTCCCACTATCACTCCAAATTTTTATGGGAATCACACCCCTATTGTCTGATTTTATTCTATCCATTCTAATCAAGATGTTGTGAAGCTTAAATGAGATAAGAGATTCACACTTTGCAAACCCTGAAGCAATAGAAAAATGCCAATTATCATCACCATCATCATTGGCAACAACATCATTATCATTCTACAGATACCAGGGCTCACATTTGGTGATTTCTTGATTCTCTGAACCTTCTCCTTGATTCCTGCCAAGCTCAAGTGATATTTATAAATTTAGGAATGTGCTAGTAAAAGTTTATCTACAGTGCTCACTGGGGGCGAAGGGGAGGGTGAAATAGATACACAAATTTATAAGTTTAATCTGCATTACTAACACTTTCTTAAATCTAGACAATTGACAAAACAATACATCAAGCCTTAATTTGTAGTAATTTCTAATTTCTGAGGTATAATTTTTTTTTCATACTGAAAATTTTGCAGTGAACTCTCAATAACTGGCTAGAGTTGATTCCAGTAAACCCATGTTCCAAGAGATTGTCCTTCTTGGAAAACAAGATAAACAAAATAAGAACTAAATAGCTCTGTCTTGTTTTTTGTTGTTATCCTGGTCCTATTTACCCTCAACAGAGCATCTCTAACTTTTTTGATCTTTTTTCTAATGTAGACAAATTCAATAAATAAATCAATATAACTTTATTTTCCCATTCATTTAACTTACTTGCTTATAATTTCTTTCACATTCTTCTTTTTAAAAAAAAATCTAGGGGCGGCTAGGTGGCGCAGTGGATAAAGCACCGGCCCTGGAGTCAGAAGTACCTGGGTTCAAATCCGGTCCCAGATACTTAATGATTACCTAGCTGTGTGGCCTTGGGCAAGCCACTTAACCCTGTTTGCCTTGCAAAAACCTAAGAAAAAAAATTTAAATTTTTCAATGAGTTTCTTACATTAAATGACCAGACCAAAGATTCATCATTAATAGTTTGATGTCAAATTGGAGGTTTCGAACAGAGTAATACAATAACTACTGAACCTACATTTTCAATGACTTGTATGCAGGCAAAAGTGATTTGCATATAAAATGGGTGAAAGAAAACAGATAACTAACATCTTGATGACAGGATTTTTAAAAGTTCTTGATAGATTAGGATACTAAGCTGAGTCTGATAAGATGAAATTTAAAGGAGATAAATGTAAAGTTTTACATGTGTTCAGATTAGAAGATAGGTGAGGCATGACTCAAGAACATGTCCTCTGAGAAAGATCTTTGAGGTTAACTGGACTGTGTGATCAATATGAGTCAATCAGTCAACAAGTATTTATTAAGCCCTGTGCTCAGTGTGATGTGGCGGCAAAGAGAGCTAATGCAAAAGAAAATAGGGGCTAACAATAAGGAGATGATCATCCTGCTGTGCTCTGCCCTAGTCAAGCTACATTAAGAACTTTGTGTTCAGTTGCAAGTGCAACATTTTTGGAAAGATATTGCTCAGATGGAAAGAGCCCAGAGAAAGGCAATCAGGATCCTGAAGGACTTTAAGGTCATGAAATATGAAATTCAGTTGAAAGAAATAGGGAAAATTAGTAGGGAGAAGAGACTTGGGTGAGAAGGGAAAGTGTTGCTATCTATCATCAAGCAATCAAAAGATTATCACCTATAAAAGATATTAAACCTAGTCTACTTGGGGTCAGAAAGTCAAGGTAGAAGTCATGGGTGAAAGTTGTCAAATTCTGACCTAATGTAAAAAATAAACTTCCTAATAATTACAACTATACAGATGAAGAATGGTCTTTCTCAGGAAGGAAGCAGTGGTTTTCTCCCTCACTACAGATATTTAAGCAAAAACTGATTGTCCACTTTTTAGATATTTTATTCTGTGGATTCTTTTCCAGATTTGTTTCCAATGTTCTTTCCAAAGCCTAGAATCTGTGAATCTAAGGTATTTTAAAATCAAAACTATCAATATAAAAGTCAGAAGTAATTGGCTTGATTAATCGCTGCTGCTTTGAAAATCATTTTTAAAGTAAGCAATGCAGCAAAGATTTCAAGCTTTTCTTAAACTTATTTTAGTATCTGAAATCTAAAATCAATCAAAAATCCAGATGTAATTAGTATATGTGTGTGTGTGTGTGTGTGTGTGTGTGTGTGTGTGTGTATTACCCCTATGTGGAATGTATAATTTAATGGATCAATGAAAATGTTATTATTGCAACAGAATATCAGAACAGTTCTTTTGGCAGAATTATCACATTTTTTAAAGTTAAGTTCCAATTTTCTAAGTAACATAGCTAGCTGACTAAGCCATTTATATGAGGTACATGACCTCTTTCCAAACACATAATATTTGAAGACTTCATAAACCATATTACCTAACACAGTCCTTTTCTTGTATAAGAGAATTGACATAAGTACACTGGTTCTTGTATGAAGGAAATTTTTTAAATTATATAGGTTCCCAAAGATATGCCTTGACCTTTTAGGAAAGAAAAATATTTAATATTTTTTTTTCTATTCACATAAGAAAATTTATTTCCTTGCATGAAGTTTCAAGTGCTAACCAAATCAACCTTCAGGAGCCTAACACTTATTTGATTTAATAATAGTGATTATCAGATTCTTCATTCTCAAGTATTTTTTGCAACATAGGCTTTTCCCTCTCATTTCAGAGTTAGACTATTTAATTCTCTTAATAAATTACCTTAATTAAAGTCATACAAAGCATTTGCTATGTGGAAATATTGTTAGTACTTAATTTTGCTGCCTTCAGATATTTTGAGACACCTTAAAATGGTCTGATTGTGGTACACTTCTAGGTTCTGGCCTAGTTCTCTGACGGAATTTCCTCTCAACAGGAGTCCTCTGAACTTGTTCCTTTAGTAGCTTTTTCAATGAAATCATAAAATCATCTTCTTTTATCAAAGTGATTTTCAAATAAAGTAATTTGGTTAAATTTGATCTTTTTTGCCATCTCTAGAATTTATTTTAAAAACAAACCTTCATTTATTGCTCAATTTGAGATTAAACCTGTCAAACAATACTCTACAGCCTTTATTTTATGTTTTCAATTATTTTGTCTGTTAGTAACTAGAAATGAGTTACAGTCATTTGGAAGTGAAAACCCCTCTCAAAGCAAAGCAGTTACTGTTTTATTTTTGCTAGAATGGATTTCTCCCACATTGCTGCTATCATTCATACTTCTAGATACTCCACCTGATGGACTATAGAACTGAAGTTTGTTTCAGACTAAATTGTACCCTGACAGGCAACAATGGTTAGAGTGTTGTGCCTGGTGTCAGGAAGACTCATTTCCCTGAGTTCAAATATGACCTCAGACATTTACTGACTGGATAATCCTGGGCAAATCACTTACCCCTGTTTGCCTCAGTTTCCTCATCTGTAAAATGAGTTGGAGAAATAAATGGCAAACCTCTCCAGTATCTTTGCCAAGAAAATCCCAAATAGGGTCATAAAGAGTCAAAGATGACTAAAACTGATGGAACTGAATAAATTGTATCTTTGGTCTCACCCAAGTCATTTTCCCAACTTCTCCCGTTCTAACTCCCTCCTTCCCAGAATTATTCTTCCACCAAATCACTAGGGTCCCCAAACTCCAAGTACAAACTCAATTGAACAAGTCAAATAGACTGGCATCATTACTCACATTGTTCCCTCTCTATTGTCATTATGCCTACACTTACAGTGTACACATTTTCCTTCACTACACTGCTGGATTACTCTTCCCCCTGCCCCAAAGCCTCCAGTCCTAGCAATTACAGTGTTCAGCTAAAATCCAATATACATATTATAAGCATGTTCCCATTGTTATGCATTGAAGATAACAGAACAAAAACAACTCCTGCTCTAAATGAGCTTACACTCTTCACTGGAGAATGATTCTTAAACAGGCTCAAGAATAAATGACAACAACAACAACCACCACACACACACACACACACACACACACACACACACACACACACAGCCTAATGCATATGGATGAATCCACTTCGCAATTTTTTTTTCTAGACTCTCCCGTAAAGGTTAGTGTCAGTTTGGAGACAGACCGTTAAGAGTGATGGCAGTAAAAATTGCTCTACTTTTCTAGCTGAAAAAAAAAGCTAGACAAAACAGAAAGAAGACAGCGGGATCTTCTTTCCTCCTGAAACTGGTCTAACCTTACCCTGTGAAATGAGCAAAGAGTATTCTCAAGAAAAATTTTATTTTTTTAATGAGTGAAACTGACTATTGGAATGCTGATGATTCTGGTTATGAACTTCCTCATAGGTAAAATATATATAATTAATTATGCCTTTGTATTATTATTGATTATATCATTAATAAATTGTATGACTAGTAGTTTTAATATTGAATTAATCCTTTGGAGAGTGTGCTTTTGATATAACACAGTGAAGTACTTATTGAGAAAAAGGTTTATTCATTTTTTCAAATAACAATTAATAAACTTGGGTGGGAATTCCAAGCTAACTGATTACTTCATGAGAAAGATTTTGTGATTGTAGTAATCAATGAGAAATATAGCTTAACAACCCTAGACTACCCCAGGATTCAGAGTCAAATAACCCACAAGCAGGGTTCTGTCAATATTTTGCAACCTGATGCATGTTTGGCTCAATCGCCTTGCCTTGTTACACAAGTAACTTCAGTCATTAATGCTCACTTTTCTGCTAGCTATCTTAAAGGAGGGATCCCCCAAACAAAAGACCAGAATCTAACTATAAATCTTGAAATCTTAATAAGTCATTAAACCTCTATTATTCTGTTAGCCATGATTCTCAAAAAGGAATAGGATGAAGTCAATAAATATGATCCATTCCCTATTTGTCTTAGAAGTTTTACTGTCAGAAATATCTACCCAGCTCAAGAGTTTCACAAGCAAGGTGATATCAAAAGTTTGAAAAACTCATAAAACAGAATCATTGATTCTGAGAACTCTGAGTGAACTTAGATATCATTTAGTCCAGTCCTTTATCTCACGGATGAAAAAGCAAACAAGATATTAATTCTTGCTTGTGTTTTCAGGATAAGATCCAACAGCTGTGGACTCTTACTTCAAAGAATGCTTTACAAACATCCAACTAATATTCCCTAAGGTATTCCTTATGTACCAAGTACCCAATGAATACAATATTGTAAATAATTGGCTGATGTCTTACAATTCCAAAACTCTTATAAATATAATTATTGACCAAATGTGTCTACACTTACCCTTGTCACCAATATTCCTGGGAATAATGCCCGGGGCCATCAAGATTCCATTTTGATTTAAACTTCTCCCTCTAAATTAAGTTTCTGACCCTTGAACTACCTTCTAGGCATCAAAGTAACCTTCCTCTTCCTAAACAGAGATTTATAGAAAATGAAGGCGAAAAGCAGAAGGAAGGGCTAAACACTTTCTATTTGTCTATCTTCAAGTTCATTAAGCAGACTCTGAAATGCTAAGCTCATTTTAAATTAATGGTAAAAAAAAATAAACCAAATTCAAAGCCAATACTACCTATAAATTCCTTTTATAATAGTTATACATGTTCATTTTTTGTGCCACTGTGTTAGATTCTTCAGTCTATGAGAAAAAGATTATGTCATAATAGTTTTATAGGTTTCTCATTATTTACATTATATTGGTTCTATTGGTTAAATGGAAATGAAGCCAAGCTAACTAGCCTCATAGCTATAGAAAATATTTCTAGTTCCTACTAAGCTGTCTTACACATTTTCATGCTGTTAGACACAACAAGAAATGGATAAGACTGGGGCTGATTCAGGGTATCTTATATTAAGAAAATAGTTTAAAGTAGGTGTACACCAGTCAATGAATATTATGCCCCTATGTTTTGTCTGGTTCAATTGCAACAGACTAGATCTGGATAGTTTCATCATCACTTACCCTACTGGTGACCCTCCCCCAAAACAATCTATTTATCTATCTATCTGTCTGTGTCTCTCTGTTTCTATCTCTGTGTGTCTGTCTGTCTATCTATCTATCTATCCATCCATCCATCCATCCTCCCAGCTATCCATTCATCCATCTATCCATCTGTGTATCTTTCTGGTCATCTATCTATCTATCTATGTATCTCATAGATTTTCTGTGACAATTAAATGAGAGAATAGTTGTACAATGCTTAGCATGGTTCCTAGAATACAGTAGGTGCCATAGAAATGCTCATTCTCCTTTTTTTACCTATCTGTCTCTCTCTACATACCTATTTCTCCTACATAGACTGAAGTTACTCAAGGCCTAGAACTTTTTCCTTTTTGTTTTTGAATCTCCACCATCAAGCACAATGATTAACTTTTAGTAGGTACTGAACAAATATGGATTGTTTAATTGATAGTTCCATCATTCAACAATTATCCATTGAACAAACACCAGTTGATTAGGGATTAAGAAATATTCATGTTGTAAGATTTTTTTAAATTACTCACTACAATGCAATGCTCTTTTTTTTCCTAATTACAAAACATTCACTGTTTCCTTTCTTGTCCTTTCTTGCCATTCAGTGAAAGTATTGGCCATCCACTAGTAGTAGCGTAGTTCTGATAACTTACAAATGGAGAAAAGATCTATTCAGCTAATATACAGTAAAGACAAAGAGACATTGACAATACCATGAAAATACCATGAATAAATCTAATACCCCATTCAATAATCTGTGCTCTATTTCCCTTCATTGTTGATTGAGCAATTATCAGTTATTACAGACAGCCTCTTTGCTCTTTCTTGTTTTATGACATCTAAGTTGGAGAAGAAAAGTTTTCTGGAGTATCCCAGAAATACTTGGAAAGTAAAGATCCAAAACACCCTTAAAAGAGAAAATCATATTTTGGGGTTAAAAAACCCAAAAGTTTTAGACCCCATTAAGGTTTCTGCATATGTATTCATGGGAGTTGGAGGAAGGTTCTAAACTGGCCATTTGGGAAGATACTATTAAAGCATCATAGATGAAAGCTAAGGAAGGAAACTCCAAGAACGTCAATTTCACTCCTTTCATGTTATGGATAAGGATTTAGAGAGAAAAGTAAGTTGCCTATGGTCCCACAGGGAGTAAGCATCAGAGGCAGGTACATAGCATAGTGAATGGTGAGTCAGACACAGAACCAGAAGAGCTAGGTTCGACCCTTGCCTCTTACAAATACTGGTCACATCTTGTGATCCTGGGCAAATCATTTAACCCCTAAGTGTTTTCTCTAAGATTATAAATTACTGAGAAGATGCTCCTCTGCAATAATAAAGGGAGTTTGCTTATCTTTATGTATCATATTTGGGAACCTAATACTACTCATGCCTAGAGCTTTCCAGCTTAAAACTGATTTGGTAGAAGTTTGAAAGGTCAGGGTTAGAATGTTTACACATGGGCAAATATGAACCATCTGTTTTATCCTAGATCACATTTCTTATTTTAAAAAAACACTAATCTTGAGGGATGGAGCCAAGATGATAGAGTAAAAGCAGAAATTCCCATAAGCACTCCCCCAGACCACTCCAAATGTCTTTAAATTCTGACTCTGACCAAATTCTACAGTGATAGAACTCAGTGGAAGACTGAGTGAAAGAATTTTTCCAGCCCAAGACAATTTGGAAGATCCAAAGGAAAGGTCTGTTACACTAGGGTTGGAAAGGGCCACAGTGCAGCCCCCACAGCACTGACTGCTCTGGAGCAAACCAACGTCAGTCATCCATGGGGCTCCTGGATCCCTAGGGCACCTAAGTCCACCAAGGCAGAGTGGTTTCCAGACCTCTCAACCCAGGGAGGACAATTGGGAAGGGCAGCAGGAAAACTTTGCCATACCATATGTGGAGCCCAGGCCAGCCCAGGCCTCAGTGCACACCTGCCCAGGAGACCAGAATCATGCTTACAAAATCACCTGGCAGCTGTTCCTGAGCACTCAGCCCATAGACAGTAAAGGGGTCAGGGAAGACTGCAGAGGTCTCTCTGTTATCTATCCCTGAGGCAGGATTCTGTGAATTTTCCAGAGCTCAGATCCAGTCTACAGTCTGGGCCCCAGTCTCAGGAAAAGGAGTTTTACTACCATGGCAGAGTGGGGACCCTCTATTACAAGGCAGAGGGGAGTGCTTATGGTCATTCGCAGACCAGAGCACAGGCCAGGAGAGTCGGCAGAGTTTCTCATAAGACTTTAAAGGAATTGAGGTCCCTTAGGGTATCCCTTAAGGCAGCTGAAAAAACTCTCAAAACATTGGGATGATGTGTTCTCCACCCTGAAAGCAGAATGGCACATTAACAAAGAATTAAAATCAAGTCATAGATTGGGGAACTAAGTAAACAATAGAAAGAAAAAAAATCTGACCATAGACAATTACTTTGATCCCATAGAGGATCAAAATACACACTCAGAAGATAACAAAAGTAATTTCTATATCCAAAGCTCCCAAGAAAAATGAATTGCACTGTCTATAGAAGAGTTCAAAAAGATTTTGAAAATCAAGTAAGAGAGGTAGAGGAAAAATTGGGAAGAGAAATGAGAGCAATGCAGGAAAATCATGAAAACAAAGACAGCAGCTTGGTAAATAAATTACAAAAAGTACTGAAGAAAATAACATCTTAAAACCCATTTAGGTCATGTGGAAAAAGAAGTCCAAAAGGTCAATGAGGAGAAGAATGCCTTCAAAGTCAGAATTGGGGGCAGCTACGTGGCACAGTGGATAGAGCACAGGCCCTGGAGTCAGGAGGACCTGAGTTCAAATCCTGCCTCAGACACATAATTACCTGTCTGTGTGACCTTGAGCAAGTCACTTAACCCCACTGCCTTAAATAAATTTTTAAAAAAATTAATAAAAAAGCATAATTGGCCAGATGGAAAAGGAAATACAAAAAGTTCTTTAAAGAAAATAATTCCTTCAAATGTAGAATGAAGTCAAGGGAAGCTGAATGACTTTGTGGGAAATCAAGAAATAATAAAATAAAACCAAAAGAATGAAAAACTAGAAGAAAATGTGAAATATCTAATTGGAAAAACAACTGACCTAAAAAATAGATCCAAGTAGATAATTTAAAAATTATTGAGCTACCTGAAAGTCAAGACCAGGAAAGAACCTAGACGTCATTTTACAAGAAATTCTCAAGGTAAATTGCCCTGATATCCTAGAAGCAGAGGGTAAAATAGAAATTGAGGGAATCTATTGATCACCTCCTGAAAGGGTTCCCAAATTAAAAACTCCCAGGAATATTATAGTCAAATTCCAGGACTCCCAAGTGAAAGAGAAAAATATTACAATGAGCCAGAAAGAAATCATTTAAATATAGTGGAGCTTCAGGATAACACAGGATTTAGTAATTCCTACTTTAAGGACTCATAGGACTTGGAATATGATATTCCAGAAAACAAAAGAGCTTGGATTATACTCGAGGGTCATCTACCCAGCAAAACTGAACATACTCTTTCAGGGAAAAAGATGAACATTCAATGAAATAAGGGACTTTCAAACTTCCCTGTTGATATGACCAGAGCTGAACAGAAAGTTTGATCTTCAAGTACAGGACTTAGGTGAAGCATAGTGAAGATGGATGGGAAGAGCAAATTATGAGGAATTCAGTGATTTTGAACTACTTTTATTCCTGCATGGGATGGTGATATAGGTAACTCATATGAACCTTCTCATTTATTAGGGTAATTAGAAAGAGCATTTGCTGAATATGAAGATATAATATATTAAAAAGATGGAGTTAATAGGCAAGAAAAGAATGTAAGTGGGAGAACAAGAAAGGAGAGGTAGAATGGGTTTAGTTATTTTACATAAAAGAGGTAGCAAATTTGCAATGGAATGGAAGTAGGGAAGGTGTGGGGACTGAGGGGAGGCTTCACCCACACTGGAAGTGGTTCAGAGAGAAAATAACACACACTCAAGTGGTTATAGAAATATATCTTACACTAAAGGAAAATAGAAGAGAAAAGGGATGGGAGAAAGGTGATAGAAGAGAGGGTAGACCTTGGGAGATGGTAGCCAGATACAACACACTTTTTAAGGAGTAACAGTGTGAAAGGAGAGAGAGAATAGAATAAATGGGGGGAGGGAAGGAATAGGATGGAGGGAAATACAGCTAGCAATAGCAATTGTGGGAAAAATACTGAGGCAATTTCCCTGATGGATTTTATTTATCTTGAGTTTTACAATTTTTCCCCTGTCCCCACAGAAGGCAGTCTATTAGTTGTTACATTATTTCTATGGTATACATTGATCTAAGTTGAATGTGATGAGAGAGAGATCACATCCTTAAGGAGGAAAAATAAAGTATAAGAGATAGCAAAATTACATAATAAGATAACAGTTTTTTCTAAGTTAAAGGTAAGAGTCTTTGGTCTTTGTTTAAACTCCACAATTCTCTGGATACAGATGGTGTCCTCCATCACAAATATCACAAAATTGCCCCTGATGGTTGCACTGATGGAATGAGCAAGTCCATCAAGGTTGATCATCACTCCCATGTTGCTGTTAGGGTGTATAATGTTTTTCTGGTTCTGCTCATCTCTCTCAGCATTAGTTCATGCAGATCCTTCCAGGCTTCCCTGAATTCCCATCTGATGAACTTTTGATAAAGAATACTATCCATCCCAAAGACAGAGCTAATGATTTCTGAATACAGACTGAAGCATACTTTTTTCTCTTTATTTTTCCTGAGGTTTCTCTCTCTTTTTGGGGAGAGGGATTTTATTTACTTTACAACAAGACTACTGCAGCGATGTGAAAAAAAATAAATGAAAGTTTTAAAAAACACTAATCTTCTGGCACCCACATGCATACTCCTGACATGGACCCTGCTTCCAGTCCTTCAGATTAAGAATCCCAGTCATTAAACAAGTCATAGTTTTTCATGCTATCTGATGTTGCTTAGCATCTTCATGACCATTCCCACATTTTCCCATGCCTTGAATTCAAAAAGTCTCAGCTTGTTCCCTCAGGGACCTCTAATACATGATAAAAACAGGTGGGAATATTCATGAATTCTTTGGTCATTTTCTCAATTATTCATTTTCAGTTTATAATCACACTTAATATAGCACAGAGGTTCTATGGTCAAGTCAAGCATCCTATCCAAAAAAAAAAAATAATCTGACCATGAAACTCTGGTGACTAATATAGTAATTAGTCAAAAATTAGTTGAGTTAATCTGAACATATTTATTACATTATAGCCCTATTTTAAAAACTATTATAAAAAGGGACCTGATTTCTAAGGGAATTATACCCTCTAGATACTCTTTAATAAATAAAAACTGTCCATATTTACTATAATTAGAGAATAAAGTAAAACTTGAAAGAATCCACTGGTGACTCCTGAAAAAAAACCCAAATTCAAATTCCTAAGAATATCATAGCCAAAATTCAAGGATTCCAATTCAAAGAAATAAAGGAACTTCAATTAGTCAGGAAAAAAAGTCTTCAAGTACCAAGTAATCATACAATCACCATGAAGGGGGAGAAGAATTAAAACATGATAGTCCAAAAGCTATGGGACATAAGCTATAAACCAAGAATAATTTATTTAGCAAAACTGAAGATAATCATATGGAATAAAAATGGATTATTAATGAAATAGAAGACTGCTAAGCATTCCTTAGAGAGTACCAGTCAACTTCAAGATAAGATCAATCACTGTTTTTTGAAGTCAATATAAAAATCCAACAAATGTAGACCTCTAGCAAAAAGAAAAGTTTTAAACACACAATTAAGTGGAAATAAGGCAAAGAAGAATAGAGACCACCCTTTCCTTCTAGCTTTTTCCCTCAGCAGTCTTGCTACTAGAATGAATAGAATAAAAAAATCCATATTCATATACATTTCCACTTGTTCATGAGGTCAGTTCTCAAGACACTAATAAAAGGTATCCTGACTATCTGCTTCCATTTACATTTCCATTACATTTAAGATATGATCTTACATTACTTTCCTTTCTTCCCAAACTGGGAAAAAACTATAAATCCTAGCCTACTGCTTGCCCTAGGCAAATATATATGTGAGCATAATAATTGGACATCTTGAACCTTCTATGCTGTTTGAATTGCATTCCCTTTTAAAAACTTTGGATAAACAATGATTTCTATATATGAATATACATTTCCATATTTTCCTCTAACCTTTTTGAATTCTTCTTCTCAAAAGTCTAAAATATTTTCCTGACCAAACCCAGCATTCCCTTTCTCAGTTATCACAAATTCCAAGTTGACACATCATCACTTTCTCTCAAAGTTCTTGTTACTTCCCCTGCATTATCACTTTTTTCTTCTTAGGAAAATTGTTTGGAGTAGCAGTTCCCTTCACTACTTCCTTCCTCAGCCTTTTAAAAGATTACATTATCAGCAAAGCAAGCCAAGAATTTATCAGATGTGCTGCTTTTAGCATATAGTTAAAGCTCCTCATCAGTACTCTATTTTATCTCTCTGTTTTATAATTAGTATTAGGAAACCACCATACATATTGTCCATTTAGCCAAGGCATCCATAGTAGTTTCTCATAACCTTATTTCATTTGTTTTTATCCTTTTTATTCTAATTCACATACTTGTCAATGTGCTCATCCCTTCAGTTTCTTGGATTTCAATATGTCTAATGTATAGATAATAAAGGAATGTGATTGTAGAACCACTTGACATATAATAGTACTATTACTCTACTCTTCAGATTAGGCTTATTTTTAGTATACGCTACACCATCATTGAACAGAGAGAAAAACTAGGAAAAATGGAGACATTACAGGAAAGCAGACTTTGGTTTATGATCAGAATTCCCTGCAAAGTTAGCCTATACTCTCCCAATGATGCTTTTAGCAGCATCAAAATTTCAAATGACCCTAACTTGGATAGAGTCCTGACTTCATTAGTGGCAAGCTATGACCCTTGAGGTTATTTTCCCCTCTCTGTCGCTCATTTTCCTCATATGTGAAATGAATTCAACTGGAATGAACTCTCACAGTCCCTTCCAACCGATACTATGATCCAAACCTTTTAATAGCATTTAACCTATGTTATAAAGTTAAGATATATTTTCTTTTGTCAATTCCTATTTCACTCTTTAAAAAGTTAAGTTTTAATGGAACCAAAAGAAAACCATGAGACTCGATGTCTGAATTAAGAACTCCTTAGAAGCTTTACTTGTTTGCTAATTATATTTCTATAACAGTTCAGAAGAACCAATTTTAAATGGTTTCAGAGAAAGTTTGGGCACATGATTAAATCTCTAATATATGAATCTTCTTTATTGTTCAAAGAGTATCTGATACATTCACTAAATTGTTCTTTATTCGTGCCGTGAATTTCCACACAGCTTGAGATGAAAGTCTCTAGAAAAGACAAAAGCAAGAAACTTGGTCCCATTTTGACTGAATTAGTCAGATAGAAAAGATTGCTATTCTGCTTTTGTTCTTTTTAACTAATGCAATAAAGAATTACATATTCAGAAAAAAAGACAGCTAATTATGTTAAGTATGAATTTGAAAAGTGCAATGCAGAAAGAGCACAAAATTTTATTCCACAGATTGGTGAATAGTTATGCTGCACTGATCTCTCTCATCTTGAGGACTAGTTATTGAAGACTAGTCATAGTAAAACACAACTTCTTTATAAAAAAGATCTTGAGTTAAATAACAATTAATAATTCTTAAAATTAACTTATATAGCATGCTCCTTCCTTGCTTTTGTATTTCCATTTTCTAAGCCCTTACAGGATGAAAATTATGTCTTACAGCTATGAATTATTTTTCCTAGCTGGGGTATCTTGGTGACTTGTGCCTGATTTTAGCTCTAAGTTGTTATCTACTACAAGTGAGAGCCAAGATCCTTCAATAATATGGGAAAGACCTACATCTAAAAGGCCAAGGTTTCCCATTATTTGCAGACCAACACCAATCATACTGTTCCTACTGTATTTTGCCTCTGGATTCAGATGGTTCTAGAAGAGTTAGTAACATTGGTGTATTTGCCCATCACCTCCTCACTTAAATCCAAATTGTTTGCATGTAATGACAGCATTAGATTATGTCATGATCTTCTTCTGGAATGAAGGACAACAATGAAGAATTTTTATTTAATAGTATGTATAGATATGATCTAATGCTATTCACCAATTGCTTTATGATGGTAGCTCTGAGAACTGCTTTGGTTTCAGAAATACTTTGTCTTTGAGTAGATTTTGAATAGAATCTTACTAGTGAATCAGAATATCTTCTATCTGATGTTGATTTTGCCCCTGAATTGTTTGCCCCAGAGATGAACTTAATTTTGATTTCCCCACTTTTTTGTAAGGGCTCAGATCTTGATTGTCATCTAGAACTAGAATTTCTTCTAGGGATCCTAATTTCCTTCCTGATGTAGAATTCCTTCTTAATGAATTGGATTGAGATTGAGATTTTAACATTATTCGTAGTTATAAAAAAGAAAGAAAATCATGTCATATATATCTCTATATCTATTCAATGAGTTCAGCAAAATCTTTGTACATAACAGGAACTCAAGGAATATTTGTCAAATGTATTCACTAATTTAAGAAGAATATTATAATGATTATTTTCTGCTGAAATAGCAGGAGAGAAAACTAAATAAAGTTATTAATGTATCAAGTACTGGATATTACAGATACAGATCAAATATATTTTCATAATTAATAATAAAATTACACAGGAAGTAGTTTAAAATGAACAGAATTCTAATAATTGTGCCAAGTATTTTCATCAAGTGATTATTCTTTAGAAGATCATTTTGTTCAGATTATCTCAGAATCTTTATTGTCTACTTGATAAATTTTTAGTAGTTTTTTTCTTATATAAAACATTCCTTAGCCTGTTCCAGTTTCATCATTCCATTTTCCTATTGAGATGTTGGGTTTTTTTGTTTTTGTTCTTGTTTTTTTAGTTCAGATTTGTAATTCCATCATTGTGAAACTCTTGAGTATGGAAATTTCTGTCAACTGATGCAGATGACCAATTCACAAGTCCTTTATCATTTTGGAGAGTTACATAGGACAATGAAGCATTAAATAATTTGTTCCTGATCACGTAGCTACTTTGTGTCAGGCATAAGATTTAAACCCATCTTCCCTGATCTTAAGGGTAGCTCTCTCTTGAGAGAAGACAAGAATTATTTAAGTAAATGATGGCCAAAATTTGGTGACACAATGACTAGAGTGCCAGGCTGGCATCAGGAGATTTGTTGGAATTCAAATTTGGCCTCAGACATCTTCTAACTAGTTGACCCTGGACAAGTCACTTAATCATAAGGTCACAAAGAGACAAGACTGAAAATGACTGACCAGCAAAAATGAACAAAATGTTCTTCTAGGAGGAAGGACTATCTCCTTCTAAATCTCATCTTCGGAAAAACCAGACTCAGGCTGGGAAAAATGAGCAAGCAGAGAAATAAGAGGAACAAATTGAGAAATATTTTGCATATCAGCCCAAGAAGGATCAAAATACTCAGTCTGAAGATGAGGAAGCACAAGATCCTGCATCTAAAGACTCCAAGAAAAACAGAAATTGGGCTCAGGCTATGAAAGAGCTCAAAAAAGACTTTGAAAATCAAATTAGGGAGTTAGAAGAACAACTGGGAAAAGAAATGAGAGAGATGCAGGAAAAAACATGAAAATGAAGTCAGTAGCCTAGTCAAGGAAATCCAAAAAAAATGCTGAAGAAAATAGCATGCTAAAAACCAGCTTTCGTGAAATGGATAAAACAATTCAAAAAGTTATTGAGGAGAAGAATACTTTAAAAAGCAAAATTGGCCAGATGGAAAAAGAGATAAGAAAACTCTCTGAGGAAAACAAATCCTTCAAGACTAGAACACAGGGAGATTGATGAATTTACAAGAAACCAAGATTCATTACTCCAAAACAAAAAAAAATGAAAAATTAGAAGAAAATGTTAAACATCTCATTGAAAAAACAACTGATATGGAAAACAGACTTAGGAAAGAAAATTTAAAAATTATTGGAATACCTGAAAGTCATGATCAGGAAAAGAGCCTTGACATCATTTTCAAAGAATTACTACAGGAAAATTGCCCTGATATTCTAGAAGCAGAGGGCAAAATAGAAATGGAGAGAATCTACCGAACCCCCAAGAAAGAGATCCCAAAAAACCAACCCCTAGGAATATTACAGCCAAATGCTAGAATTCCCAAGTCAAAGAGAAAATATTACAAGCAGCCAGAAGGACACAGTTCACATATCATGGATCTGCAGTCAGGATCACACAGGACTTAGCAGCAACTACATTGGAAGCTCTTAGGGTTTGGTATATAATATACCGGAAGGCAGAAGAGCTTAGAATGCAACTGAGAATCAATTACCCAGCAAGGCTGAATGTCCTCTTCCACGGAAAAAGATGGACTTTCAATGAACCAGGAGAATTTCAAATGTTCCTGTTGCAATGGCCAGAGCTGAACAGAAGGTTTGATCTTCAGATACAGGACTCAGGTGAAGCATGGAGATTGAAGTGGGGGGAGGAATATGACAGACTTGATGATGAACTGTATGTATTCCTGCATAGAAAAATGACACTGATAATACTCACATTAATCTTCTCAGTTAATAGAACAGGTAGACGGAGCTTTTATAGTTGAAGCACCAGAGAAAGCTGAATCTGAAGATAAAATATGGTGTAAAAATGGAGTCAATAGGAAAAAAGAGAAATGTAATGGGAGAAAGAAAAAGGAGAGGGGGAATAGGCCAAGATATCTCATATATTAAGTTTTTTCTTTATTACAATGAGCTATTGCAATGATATGGGGGGGGGGAGGCAAGGGGTAATCAGAGGTGGCTAGGAGAGGAAACAGCATATATACTCAATGGGGTATGCATCTGGAGTAAGAAGAAAAGGGGGTGGGACGGGGGAAGGGGGGGATATGAGTGATGGAGGAGAGGATGGACCATGGGGGGAGAGTGGTCAGATATAACACATTTTCCTTTTTACTTCTTGCAAGGGGCTGGGATTGGATGGCCTGTCCAGGATCATAGGGCCAGGTGGATCCTGGGCCTAAGGGGTGGTAGGGGGGCTCGGGGCCTCTTGGCCCCAGGACCAGGGATCTGTCTGCTGTGCCACTCAGATACCCTACAGCAGAGTCAGAGTGAAAGGAGAGAGAAAATATAGTACATGGTAGTGGAGAAATACGAAAGGAGGGAGTTGCGATCAGCAATGGCAATGTTGGAAAAATATGGAAGTAACTTTTGCGATGGACTTACCATAAAGAATGTGATCTACCCGTGACAGAGTTGTTGGTGTTGGAACAAAGACTGAACCACATTTTTTATTATAATTATTATTGGGGGGGAGGTGCAGGGCAAATGGGGCTAGGTGGCCTTCCTGGAGCTGCATAGCAGGGTGATCGTTGGTTGTCTGAGGCCAGATTTGGACCCAGGTGCTCCTGGCTCAAGGGCCAGTGCTCTATCTGCCACCCAGCCAGTCCTGCTATTATTACTATTTTATTTTATTTTGGGTATTTTTTTAATTTTTTTTTTATTTTTGCAGTGCAGTGGGGTTGGGGTAGCTTGCATGTCAGATGGCTGGGTGATTGTTGGGTGTATGGGGCCGGATATGGGCTTGGGTGCTCCTGGCTCCAGGGCTGGTGCTCCATCCACTGCACGACCTGGCCATACCTACAATTATTACTATTATTTTTTTAAATTTTTTTCTCTCCCCTTTATCATTCAAGTGAGGCTATATTTTGTGGGGGGGGGTATTCTGTTTACTCTTAAACAAGAATATTTTATTAATGTATAAACATTATTTGTACAAAGAGAATAAAAAATATTTAAAAAAACAAAAACAAAAACAAAATAAAATAAATCTCATCTTTGATATTTCTCAGTTTATAACTAATCAGTGACCATTGGCAAATCACTTTACCTTCTAGGAGCTTTGGACAGCTTCCATTTTAGAGAGAAATATGAAGTATGAAATAATTGCATGATGTCAGCACTCTCAAATGCAACCATGGAAGCCTGAATAAATTTTTAATAAATAATAATAAATAATAAATATCTGAAAAAGGCATATATAATTATGATATAATATAATTATCATAGTTCTTTTTTTCTCATAGAATCTTAGATTTACAAAGGTAAAGACACCTAATGGTCTATGATTCCATATGGTACTATGATTCTGTAAAAGAGAGTTGAGTTAGGAGACATTATTTTTTACATTTCCTCACTTACTATTAACAACTAAGTCCTGTGCAACTTACCTGTGTAATATATTTTGCATCACTATCCTCCTCTCCTCACAATCTTGTTTAGGATTTTATCATTTCTAATCAGGACTATTATGATAGCCTTCCTAAAATAACTCTGTCTCTGACTTCCACTCCTCTGCTTTTTTATTCACATTGGTGACAATTTTTTTTTAAATTCATCATAATGAACTCTCTCTTTCAATGCACAAAACTTTCAGTAATTCTCCATTGCTCAAAAAAGCACACAAGATCCTTAACATTGCATTTATAGTCTTTCATAATCTGGCTCCAATCTGTCTTTGCCATCTTATTTCATACCATTGCCCTTAGTTTCCATTCCAGAAAAACTTAACTACTAACAATTCACCAATTTTCTACTGTTCTTTTCTGTGCCTATATGAAGTAGTGAATGCAACTGAGTCATGATTAGTTAAAATAATATATATAGTGCTTTGAGGATTGCAAAGATATGTGTGTGTGTGTGTGTAAATACATAAAATTTCATTTTATCCTCACAAGAACCTTGAGAAAAAAATGCTAACATTAACCCCATTTTATAGATAGGGAAACTGAAGTTAATAGAGACTATTGAATTGCTCAGGATTATATTACTATTAAGTGTCTGAGATTGATCTTTATGTTCTAAGTCTAGTGCTCTCTCCATTGAAACATCTAACTGCCTCCCAATTACTGGATCCCCTGAAATGGTAAAATATACACTATTTGAAGTTTCAGTTCAGTGGAAATATGCAGTGTAAATTTTAGCTTCACAGTATTCATTATTCATAATAATTAATTGCTGACCCTCAACAACTGGTAGTGACTCCACTCACATCTCTTCCTGAAAACCTTCATTTGCTTCAAGGAATTTCTCAGGTGCCACTTCCTTTATAGTAAATTTCTTGGTTTTATGTCTAGATTAACTTCATCAATGTGAGGAACTCTCAATGTAGCACTCCCTCCAAAAATGTAAGTCCAAGTCCTTTGGAATCTTAGAGAGCTGCAGGGGGGCACAGTGACTTGCCCAAGGACAAACAGCTAGCATCTTTAAAAAGATCTGAGTTCAGGTATTCCTGACTCCACTAAAACCACTATACTATGTTGCTGCTATTTAGTATTAGATATTTAGTAATGTGTTTTAAGTTGAAGTTATTTTAATGATTTAAACATGTAAAGACTGTAACTATGAATGAATGAACATATCCCAATGAACAATGGGGAAAGACAGTCTATTAAAATCAGCACTCAGTATAGTTATACAGTTGTTTGTATTCATTCACTTCCTAATAAAGATGCAGAGATTTTCTGTCTTCTTTTGAAATGTTCGATGCCTTCCTAACTCCATTGAAACCAAAGGCATCTTTCTCTCCTCAAAAGAATTAATGAAAGCACATGTAATTCCATCCAATTTCAACTCTGCTCAATTACACAGAATTCTAGTTGTTCACAAGTTCTTTGAGTCCATTCCTGGATGTTTAGATTGTATTTAATAAAATGGAAAGATATACTTTTATGAAGTGTCTTTGAGATTGGTTTTCAGGCTACAATAAGATTTCATGCAAAATCTGAAAATAGCTTTGTTGTACAAATTTTAGGTAATGACTTAGCCCCTATTATCCATTTCTCCTGGGTAGTAAAATAGAAGTTACAGGAATCTGAACCAAATAATAATTTCTTCATATTAACTTCACTTAGATACTCCTTACATCTATTTAGTTTCAAAAGACTATAAAATCTTGTGACTCATAGGTTTACAATTTGAATTTTATCTATTCCCAGGGTCTGCCAGCTATATTGAAGGAATATTATATTCTGTACATGAAATAGGAAGCTATCCTCTTAAAATAGACCTTAATATTGTACCTTATTAAAAAAAATAATAGTGCATTTTCTTCTAGCAACTATGACTTATGGTAATAACTGTTATCAATATGCAATTACTTCAGTTACCTTGGAACATATTGACATTCATTTATTTAAAAATAATGTGACACATTTGTATTCATTGAGGTAATCTGTAGGTATGATTAAATAGAAATGGTTGCCCATCTTAGACTGAACAGTACAGTGGAAAAAAAATTGCAATCAGTCTCAGAAATGCTAAAAATAGGTCCCATTAAATTGGGGAAATCACATTACGACTTATTTAAAAAACAATGGTAATATGAAAACAAAAGCACAATAGGGTGAGTTGATAAATTGGAACATTCATCTGGTCCATGGGGGTGGAAGGCGTCAGGGAGAAAGAATCTCTCAAAAAATGGCTTTCAATATCTTGCTGACAAAGCTTTTTCCTGTCCAAGAGCGGTGCCACATTCATCTCCATTACAGTATGTTTATCCTAAGAGATGGTAGAGCGGTAGTTATAGTAAGTTATGAAAAATAATGTAATTGGAGTCAGTGCCAGGTAATAAACTACTTGCACATTAGCAAAAAGTTTATTTGGCAGAAGACTTGAAAAAAGAATTTAGGGTCTAAAGAATTAAAGTATTCTTTTTTCACATTAATTCACTAGTTCATAAATTAATGTACTGATGTGAGAGATAAATCAGTAATTTTGAGGGATTCATAAGTAGAAATAAAAGGTGTTATAAAGTACAAATAATAACCAGAAATATACCATCTCAATTTGACATGGCTTCTATACCATTAGAAAATACAACTTTTGGGGGCTTCTAACCCAAAATATCCATCCATTAGTATATTGAAGGAAATATGAAAAAGAGTTTATTAGTTTTAATTCATGACATCTCTAACCTAAAATAACATTCTATTTTATTCTTTTTCATGTTTAATTCTATGGTTTCTACAATTTTAGTTGCTGGTATCAATATTAGCCCTTATTCCCAGAACAATGTATCATCTGTTTATTAATAATTTTTACATGATTACATCAAAGGTGCACTTTGCCATATACACACACACATACACACACACACACACACACACACACACACACACACACATATATATACACTTGTGTCTTTCTTGGTAGGTAAAACATGTTCATAGTCACACACACACACACACACACACACACACACACACACACACACACACACACACACACACACACACACTCGTCCATTCATTAACTCCTTTGGCTCCTATTATTTCCAGGATCAAATACAAAATCCTGTCCCAGGTATTCAAAGTCCTTTATAACCTAGCCTTCTTCTACCTTTCTAGGCTTCTTATACTTTCCTCCTGCCACTTACTCTTCAATCCAATGACACCGATCTTCTGACATAAATAAGACACACTGTTTCTCGACCCTGTGCATTTTCTCTGGCTGTTCCCCATACTGAGATTGTACTCCCTCACTTTATTTAAGTCCCAACTAAAAATTCCATCTTCTACAAGAAACCTATCCCAACCCCTCTTAAATCTAGTGGGTTTCCTCTTTTAATTATTTATTATTTATCCTGAATATAATTTGTATAGATTTTTTTGTTTTTCAGCTGTTTCCTCCATTAGATGATAAGTTCCTTGAAGGCAGGTATTTTTTTTATCCCCAGCATTTAGCACATTAGTAAATGTTTGGTACAAAGAGGTGTTTAATAAAGGGTTATTGCATAATTGATTGATTTAAAATAATTATTATATATGAATGACTAAGAGATGTAGATGATACTAATATTCCAAAATATGGATGGAGTTTTTAAAATAAGTAAAAATATGAAATAAGTCAGCTCATGTTTATCAATTCTCTATTATTCTCAGAGGATTCCATTGGGTGATCTGGGGAAAAGAAAAACAACATAAGAATAGCAAGATAAAGTCTTTACTCTTTAGGTGATGGTAGCAGAGTTGAAAAGATGTGTGTCTGTGTGTGTGTGTGTGTGTGTGTGTGTGTGTGTATGTGTATGAGAGAGAGAGAGAGAGAGAGAGAGAGAGAGAGAGAGAGAGAGAGAGAGGTGTCACCTTTAATGAACAATACATCAGTATGTGGTAATTAAAATGTGTTTATATGCTGAGTACATAGCTACTAATGAAGTATTGAATAAAAAAAATGACTAGAGTCAAATGGAAGCACTTGAAGTGCTTCCATACAATGGGGAGATCTAGACAGAAATTTTGAAACAATGAAAGGAAGTAGCAAAAGAGTAGTTCAAAGGAAACTATTAAAGACCAACAGCAAGCTCAATTTCTGTGGATGATCAGAATGAAATATTTACTTGACTAGACAATAGGAGCTATATAGAATTGTAATGGAAAGAAAGGGAGGTAAAATAGTATAAAGAGGAATTTCTAGATTTCAGAATAAATAATTTAAATTAATTATATTGAGAAACTGAGAACCACTGTAAATTTTTTAACAGTAAAATGCCAACATTAAAAATAATGTTTGAGAAAAATTATCATCACAACTATATGGTTTATAGAATATAAATACAAAAATCAAGAGGATAAAAAAGACAACTGTTACTATAATCTAGAATTTTATTAGAAGGACTTAGATCAGCTATGACTCTTGAAATGAAAAGGTAGAGATAAATCCAGAAAATCTCATGGCAAAAAACTGGAAAGACATAGTAATGACCTGGTTCATAGGAGAAAGTAGAAAGCAAATAAAGGATGAGGAAGTAAAAAAAAAAGGATAGATGAATAGATAGATCGATCGATAGATAGATATGGAGAAATTGAGTAGAATAGAAAGTCTGAAAAGAAAACAAATGATTTTTATTTTTATCCTATTCTATTGGAGTTAGGTTATTTGGTGCAAATATATGAAAAGAGTCAGAGACTGAGGTTGGCCATTAAGTCTTTACTTGAACACTTCCACTGAATAGGAGCCACAAGGTAGCGTATTTGGTTGTTAGATAAATTATTATTAAAGGACTCTAATACATTACCTAAAATTTACTGTAATTTCTATTTATTTGTCTTTAGCTATACCTTCTGGAGATACACACACAAACACATTTACATACATATATACATACATACACTTTCTAAACCATCTTGTACATGACAGCCCTTATACATATACTGACAGAGGACATTTACCCCCAAGTGTTTTCATTTGCCGCCCAAAACATTGCACTATAGTACAAGATGAAAGATTGCTTATACTCTAAACATGAGTTATTTTGATCCACACATCTTCTCTTGGTACTTTTTTTAATCAGAGATAAATTTCTAGGAATTTTAATTTTGAACAGCAGTAAAAGAATCCTTTGCATACTATGCCTCTGCTTCTCTTTCACAGATATTAAACCTCCTTCTCTTCCTCCTTATTTTTCTCTCTGTCCTCCTCTATCTCTGTCTGTCTACCTACCTATCTGTCTATATTCTTTCTTACTTCTTTCATTTCCTTTCTCTCTCCCTCCTGTATTATTGAATCTATATTCTTATCAATGTAGCAACTCATTTCATTGGTGATATTTAAAATCCATATTATTCATAATTCGTTCCTATGTTCTTCATGCCCACATTCACTCATAAATCCTTCTTAGAGAATCTACCTACATCCTAGGTTCCTTTCTCTATATGTCTTCACATTATATGCACAAAAATTGAGCATGCAATCTCTGCACTGATTATTCCCAACTCTTTCTACACTTATTTTTTGTCTTTTTTTTAAATCATGGATCTGATGTTTCATTCAGATCTTTCCTCCTAAGTAATTCTTTGAGCAAACTCTTGTTGTAATAAGCCAGTGGCCTGACTATAATACCTGATTTGAAAATAGCTTCCACTTAAATAACAATATCTTGTCTGTTTCACTTTTCATGCAATTTTGTGTTCACCAAGTCCAGAACCTCCTGATTCTCTTACTTTAAAAATATACATAATTATAGGTCTGGGACTTTTTTAGTAGCCTAGAAATTTTAGTCCTCTTAAATTTCTTCTAAATTTTGAGGGTCTTAAGTGTTTTGTTTTGTTTTTTAGAATTTCTCTAATCTCTTTCACCCTTTACAAGAAAGGTTCTGTACAGGGGCTCCAGCTAATACCTTAGTTATCTCTTTACACATACAAATACAAGATACAAATTCAAGTGTCCCATGAAATTGTTTCCTTTTGCCACTGAATGGATAATACAGTTATCACTGTTGACTTCATTTACCTCTCCAAGAAGGACTTTTGAACTATCCTTCCATTTAGCTGCAATTTTCTTTTGTCTTTGGTTTTCATTCATAAAGAAAATGTCAAGATTTATATGATTCTTTTCTCTAGTGAAATGTCTACTCATTTATCATTTGACAAGTATCCCAAATTATAATGGACAATTATTTTTGCCTTTTGTTTCCTTTTGCCATCATTCAGCCAAGTTTCCTGGGGGAAGCAGAGAAGCTCTCAAGACTGAAAGACCTTTCCATTTATATTTGTGTCATAGTTGTTCAGACCAAATAATTCACCCACAAGTGACCTGGTTTATGAGTATGAAAAAATGTTCTGAATATTCAATCAAAATTCTTTAAATAAATATCTACTGGAGATCTAGTATATAGACAACACTGTACTAGAGGGCTATAGAAATGTAGACAACAAAGTTCTTGAATTTGGCTCATAAAATCATATATTTACAATCAGAAGGGACCCTGAAATCCAAACCCTCATTTTAAAGATGAGAAAACTGAGACTCAAAAAGGTTTAGCAACTTCACAAGATCACACAGCTAATTAGTGTCTGAGATAATATTTGAACTCAGATTTTCCCAATCCTCTTTCCACAGATCAGTCTAGTTACCTTAAAGAATTTGCTTAAGGAGAAGATACATTGAAAATCAAGGAGAAACTCTAAGAAGTACACAATTACATGAAAGTCCTATGCAATAAACAAGACCATACCACTTTATAAAATAATTGGCTGTCATTTAGCTGTTTGCTCCTCTCATTTTCCTTAATGAAATTTTCCACAATGTCTCATGAGCCTGCAACAATATCTCCTTCCTTGTCTGTCATCCCACATTACTCCCCTTATTGAATAGTAATCTCAAGATCTACTTCTGACATAATGAACCCTCTAACTCCTGATAGCAGGATAACTGTTCTCTATATGTTAATTTGAATGTTTAAAACAATCTCACAGGTCAGGTTAGACACATCTGTGGAATGAAATTTGGAATTGAAGACTTCAAATGTGAAAAGGGACACATTTATTCATAAGATACAAGAATTATATAAGGAACAACATGAACTACTTTTATATTTGATGGCATATTATTGAAAACTATGTTTAAATTAGACCCAAACATATTGAAGATTATAGGTTTCAAATAGAATAGCAAATGATGGGAACATCTTTGGAGAATTAAAGAAAATTCTTCAAATCTTCATGACCAAAGGTATTTGATAATTTCTGAAAACAAATTTAGTAATGATTTTCAGTTTGCAAAGTTAAAGGCTCATTCTGTCCCAATGCATGCTGAATTCTATTAACATTAGGGCATAATGGGACCCATGGTATGTTGCTTTGGAAGACAGTTAGGCTAAAATAGCAGATCTAAATTGAATTATTGCCTTCAAAAGAACCAGTTCTAACAGGTGTATAGTCCATTGTTTTCAAATTTACCTATCTTCCCATTCAGTAACTACTAAGACACATCTCTATAAAATCTATACAAAATGCCCTGGGGCTAACCTTAACTATACTTAGTCGACTATGCAGCTATGGTTAAGACTTAAAGTGCCACAATAAGGTAAGGTCCTGAATTTTGTCCCAAATGTAAAAGATTTTTCCTTTTCTACCTAGGCAGAGATGTTATTGATATATTTTCCCTTATATTGGACTAGATAAAGGACAGTAGTAGTTTAAAGAAGATAAACTGTAGGACATAGAAGCAGGTTATTAAAAGGTGCTCTAAGGTATACTGCAAGGTGCACATCTCATTAAAGAAACCCCTTCTGTCTTCATTCATTTTAACTATGTAAATAGATCCTTATATACCTATGGCAGCTGTATAAGTATCCAGAAGTGGCTCTGGAAGCCTCTGGGCTCTGAACTTCATCATTTTCATCATCAAAATGCATTTTTTATGAAGTATCAGTTTATAGATGGGCTCTATTCTAGACACTTTCACCTATATCTGCCCTCCAGCAACATATAATTTATCTCAATTGTGAAATTCTTCACTTCAGTTTTCTCATTTATTATCTCTAGGATATCTTTTTGCCTATTAGGAGCAGTTCTGTTTATGTAGATGATATGAAGACAGAAAGTGCACTGAATACTATTCTGTACAGAACAGGTGTTTAATTGCCAATGTTGACTTTAATATTTTCCTAGCTCCTTTCAACACTCAGCTCACGTTTCCTACAAAAGACCTTTCTTGATCCCTGTTTCCCTCCCTAGTATTTATTATTTATTTTATTTATATATTATATGTATTTATCTGTTATTCTACCTCTTCCTTATGTTAGATTCTCCCCCCACACAAAATAGAATATAAACTCCTTGATAGCAGAATTTTTCATTTCCATCCCTTTTCCTCAGTTCCTAGTTCACTGCCTAACAGAGAATCGGTGTTTAATAGTTGTCCAATAGAAAATTGAGAAATAGCTCTAATATTAGTACATTGGTAAAGAATGCATGTGATGAATTATTCTCATAAATGGTCAGTTTGGGAATTTAATCTTTATAAACCAAATTAAATTGAATAAGGACTAGAGTCTGAAAATGTTATATGCATTATGCATCCCAAAATATGCAATTTATGGATACCAAAATTCAAATTTAAATGAGTCCTTATATAGTCACAAAAGAGAACTGAATGTCCTAAATGCATACTTACATAAATATAAATTTGCTTTTTTCATTTGTATACACAGCATGAAGCTGTTAGAACAGAGATGCTTTATACATCATTAAATAATAATATTTTCCTGCAGAGTTAAAATGTATTAATTGCAATATTCATTTTTTCTTTTGAAAGCACAAAAAGTTATAATCATTTTAAATGTGTTAAGCTTGTTGTATAGAAGATGAAAAGTAAGGAAAGACAAAGTCATTTTTTTTCCCCTCAAGTTACATCAATGGTCCGTTTTCATACTTTGAAAAGAGAGGTTAAAGCCAGGGGTTAGCTTTAACTCTGTTTCTTATACTAAGTTTGATTGTAGGCTCCCTGACTCAATCTAATTTGGATGAAGGTCCTTTTAATTAGCTATTATAGAGATTGAACAATGAATCTTTGAAACATTATTTTCCCTTTTTCTAATGTATTTTTCTCTATTGATGCATGTCCTTGAGGAAATTACTTTCCAGGTGAGAAGGTATACCCAGAAAAGTGCTAATCATTTATCATTTGGGGAATTAGGGGACATGTATTAACTAGTCTTATTTATACTGAATAAAATTCTTAAATTCCAAAGAAAATGGTAAATTTTAAGCTCTCTCATGATACACAGTTTCAATAAAGGATTTCTTTAGGTAAAGTAAAAGTCATCAGGTTCCTTTGAAGTTGTATTGAAATAACAACAAAGAAGGGAACTTTAAGAGACCAGTCTCATTCATCCTTTGAATTTTCTTCCTCTTTCTAAATCATGAAGTAATCTGCAGTTAATATTCCAATCCTAATGATAGAAAGGGAAGGATATCCCACTGTAATTGGCAGGGCATGCCTACAAGTGCCTTAAATGCAAATATGGTTGAACCCATAACCACTCTCCAAAAGTATTTAAAAATCATTTAGTTGCTGGTGAAGCCATATTAGAACTGATTTGGGTGATCTACACATAATCTATCAATGTCCATAATTTTAAGTCCAGAGTTCAATAATCCAAGGATGTGAATGTACCTGAAAATACTTTCTTCAATTAAGCAGAATGATTTCCAAGGCCAACCAAAAACCCCTTGCTAAAATAATTCCCAAGAAATACAGTTTATACCAATATTACTGGGCTAAAAGATCAATACTCAATAGAAGAATTATTTTCTAAAATAAAAAAATGTTCTGTTGTCTAAATGAGAGCATCTGGTCAGCATGCATTCTCTAATAATATTCTGTCTGGAGTTTCCATTTGCACTGGCCTAAGTTATATTACTGGTAAGTTATATTACTTATTATCTCAGTGACTAAGAAGGCATCAAGTTCCAGAATCACTTTCTATGACCCATTGGACCACTTCATGTAACCTTCATTTTCCTACATGTCAGGTAGAAGAAATAGCCAGGTTGCAAAATAGTGACAAACTATTTTGGTTTATGTGTCTTGATACACAGAATGCCACACTAGATCACCGAGATAGTCAATATTACTAAATCCAATGCACCACTTTCTGGCTACTTAACCATGCAATATTTCATTAATCCACATGAATCCATCACCACAGAAACACAGGAACTTTGAGAACTATAGAGAAATCTATGTCTTCCAGCATAGAGTAAGCCCTAGCTTTCCCTTTTCCCCCCTCTCTTTAATATTTTCTCCTTTCCTTTCAGTGCCTAACCAGTCTCAGCATTTTATTCCTATTAAACCTACTCTCAGGAAAGGATATGAATGAATGAAATAATTAACAAATTAATAGATTCAAAAGATTTATTAAGTCCTTACTATGTGCCAAACTATGAAAATACTCTCAAGAATCTCACATTCAATTACATTTCCATGTCAAATGGAAAGCTCAGAAAAAGTCCAAATCTGGTGTGCGTGTGTGTGTAGGTAGATATACAGATAGATAAAGACAAACATTTGAATGAACAGACACACAGATGTATAGTTAGATAGACACACAGACAGACAGATAGATATAGTTATGCATACATACATACACATATATGGCAAGAGTCAGGGCCACTTAGAAAAAATTGGTAGATCATGACAGAAAATGAAACCTGGCAGTCCATCTTACTGGAAAGATGAATTGGTCCTTCTTATCTTATCTGAGTCCCAAGAAGAGTCAAAAGTACAGACTGATCCTGCTCACTTCAATTCCTACTCAACTCACCCTTTGAACTGTTATACGTCCTCCTCAGCAGCCTTGCTCACCTCTAGATGCCTCTACCCTGGGTCCCACTCTCCTGATGGCTGAGTGCTTGACCAATATTGATATTTTGTGAGGAGCCTCAAATATGCTCACTTCATTGCTTGCACTCATAGAACTCAACTGACTCTTGGACCTATTCCAACTCTTCATCAGCTCCCCACCCCCTACCTTTCCTTTATATTCACCTTTATTTTCTGTCTTTACCTATTAGAATATAAGTTCATTGAGAGTAGGGAAGATATAGTTTTGTGCTATTTGTATCCTCAGTATAAATGATCCATATATTTAGAGATATAGCCATAGCTAAAGATAAAGTTACATGATAATTGTAAGCATAAATATGGATATATATAACTGCAGAATTATAATAGTAGATAACTCCCAATCTGTATAACCAGATACATAATTTTTCCATCAGATTGGATGCTAAGGCATCTTTGAGAAAGGAGTAAAGGAAAGTCAAAAGAGGACACCTTCTTACCCAAAAGTCCAAATCTTGATGTTTGTAGGAGAAGAATCAATGGAAAGCACAGACTTGTAATTGACAATGTGGTGATATCTAGAAAAAAACAATTCAAAAGAAAAAAAAATCATACAACAGTGTGAAAAAGAAAAAAAAGAAACATTGAATGTATGATCTGGTGGTAGAATAAAATCTGTAACCTATTATATAATAGGTTATTCCAACACCAATAGGATTTCCAACTTTATTACCTTAGAGAATAGGTAGAGATTTTATAAACTTAAAAATAGCTAACAGTACAGTTGGCTCATTCATTGGCCAAAGGATCTGAGTCATGTGTACATCCAACTATACCTAGTTTTAAAGAAATATCCCAGATAAGCATGAATGGGAACATCACTAAAAGCTTGACTACTTATTATTTAAATCATGCAAAATTATTTTCAACATTCACCTTTTTGTAATATTTTGAATTCCACATTTTTCTCCCTCCCTTCTTTCCATCCCCATCCCCTTGACAGTGAAAAAAATCTAAGAAAGGTTATACATGTATAGTTGATAAAAACTATTATTATATTTGTCATGATGTGAATATATTATATATATATATATATTATATTACATTCATCATGATGTGAAGATGAATCAGAAGAGAAAGGAACAAAAATCTCTGATAGGGTTAAAAATAAAGCATAAAACAGAAATTTTAAATGTAAAATAGTAAGTTTTAGTCCTCATTCAGATTCCATAATTCTTTCTTCTGAATGTGGTTGGTATTTTCCATCTGAAGTTCTTTTTAATTGTCTTTGATTATTGTATGGTTGAGGAGAGATAAGTCCATCATATTTGATCATCACACAATATTACTGTCCATGTTCTCCTGATTCTGCTCACTATGCTCAGCATCAAATCAGGTAAGCTTTTCCAGGTTTATCTGAAGTCTGTCCATTCATGATTTCTTATAGAATAGTACTCTATCATATTCATATACCACAATTTGTTCAGTTAAATATTCTTTATATTTTGGGGAAAAAATCAATGCAGTATTAAAGTTATCTATGATCTTTTACTCTCATGATTAGAACTAACACCTCATTTTACTGGTCATAGCAATGTAATATCCTTGACATATCTTATTCTGCTTCTTGCATAGAGATTAGCATTGAAAATATATTTCTACCCCTTTGTATCTAAGCATACATTTTTACAGTACTCTTTGAGTAGTCCTAAAAATGCATTCTTTGGAGACTGTAGTATTTCAAGATTTGTAGCAATACCATATCACCAAAAGAGGGTCACCTCCAGTCATCCTGACCTTTGACTTGCCACTGGACTCCTATGACAATGGAGGGGTGAGTAGATTGATGGCTTTGCACATCCAATTCAGTTAAATCCAATTCACTTTCAAGACAAGGCATTGCCCTCTTGATGTCATTGGTCATCTTCAAAAATGAAAAAATGTGCTAATTAAAATTTGGAGTTTTATATTAATAAGCAGCTTAGAATCATAAAATGACTGCATAGTTTTCCAAATTTAATCTAGCTTACTTTCTTACTCCTACTTAGTTTCATGCCAAACTTATTGTTCAGCTGTAGAGACTACCATAGATGGATGCATGGATGGATGGAAGGAAGGAAGGAAGGAAGGAAGGAAGGAAGGAAGGAAGGAAGGAAGGAAGGAAGGGAAGGAAGGAAGGAAATGAAAGAAGAAAGAAAGAAAGAAAGAAAGAAAAAGAAAGAAAGAAAGAAAGAAAGAAAGAAAGAAAGAAAGAAAGAAAGAAAGAAAGAAAGAAAGAAAGCTGATAGGTATATATATATATTAGAAAGATAGATTGACAGATAGATAGATAGACAGACAGACAGATAGAAAGATATAAGAAACTAATGTACTATCTTGTCATGGTCTTCCAGCTCTATATTATAAGCAACTATTTTTCCCTCCACAGGCTATTTAACCTATCTCTCTCTCTCTCTCTCTCTCTCTCTCTCTCTCTCTCTCTCTCTGTCTGTCTCTCTCTCTCTCTCTCTCTCTCTCTCTCCATATATATATATATATATATATATATATATATATATATATAAAACAATGTATTGAACAATACAATTACCTTACAATATAATTATTTACAAAATAGTTGAATATGAGGAGAGAAGAAAGAGAACTAGCATTTGAGGGATTAAAAAAAGTTTCAACAGGTATCATGCAGAAGATGATATTTTGTTGATTTTATCTCTACAATTTTTCATCTTTGTTCCCATGTCTAGTCTCAACATATCTTGTTACATATAAATAAAAAATTTAGATCATTTTTTAAAATTTTGCATAAAACAAATGTCATTTAAGTCAATGCTCTAATCTAAAAGTAAGAGAATCCAAAGGAGAGTTTATTTGAATATATTTTGGTTTCTTTTGATCTTATGAATTTTACTTAATTTACAAACATTATTCTGAGAATAGATTCATAGACTTCATCAGACTTTGAAAGGAATCTATGACAGAAAAATCTTTAAGAAGCCAATATTTAAAGAGTAGTACCATTTTGGGAATTGATCATAGTAATAATGCTTTGTGTTTTATAGAATTTAATATTTTTCAAAGAATTTTCATATATATATTAACTTATTTAATTCTCATGAAAAATAAGTATAATTTTTACTTTATAGGCAAGAAAATTTAGGCTTTCAGGAGTTCAATCATTTGTTCAAGATCACACAACTACTAAATCCCAGGGTTGGAACTAGAACTCAGACTTTGTGATTCCTAGCACTTTCTACTATAACTACATGCCTGGGTTGTTCAAATATGTCAAATTTTTTTGGATTGGTTTACACATAAAAGTATCAGTCTTACTATAGTTGTACCTTTTTCTTAAAATTATTAAAATTTTTCCTTTCTCAAACTTCATTGATATGAAAAACTACAATATTTCAATGATGAATAATAATCCAATATTTAATTTGCTTCCCTTTATTACTATCTTAATGAAACTTTACTACAGTTTGAGAGAAATACAATTTAACTAAACAAGGAAAAATTAAAATACTACATAAGTGTTTTACTTAGTAGTATATCATTGTCTTGAAAAAATTAATTCCCCTAGTACCTGATTCCTTGAGTGCTGCTTACTACTGAAGTAATTTTCTTTATTACCTTTCAATTTAAATCACTAACTTCAAAAATATAAATGATATGTGGTGTCAAAAAATGATAAATGATAGATATTCATACTTTAAAATTTTCACCAATCTCAAAGAATCATGAATTATATATGTAAATAAACATATGATAAAATTGATCATTTTATCTGAATTTATGCTGCTACAGTTTTAAAAATTAAGTTCAAATGGTAACTCAGATGATACTCTTCATCAAGGCATAGTGTGGACAAAACTGTGTTGTTTTCAAAGGTGGATTATTGTACCTTCCTCCTCCTTTAATTCTAGAACACCCTCATCTCTTCCTTGTACTCCAGTCTCTCTTAACCCAAGTACAATCTAGTCACTCTGCCATGTACCATTTATAAAGGCAGTTCTCTTTATTAGTAACCACAGTTGGGGAAAAAGTGACTTGACAAATTAATCCCTAATAGGATATTATTCCCTCCCAAGAGGGTTTTGGGTTTTAATAAGAGATTTTTACAAACAAGTCTCCCTGTGATGAAACCTTAATAGTGAAATTTTAGGCATCTTGACAAATATGTTTATATTAAGAAGCTTTTCCCAAATACATCAATTCAAAGGAGTCAGGCACTTAATTCATCATCATTTCATTCATAAGAAGAGTCTTAATCATTATCCTTATCATTGTAATCAGCAAGCTTTTATTGACGATAGGTGAGATCCATAATGAGTTCTATTGGCCATTAGTTGAAAGGGATGAGCAAAAGTATTCATGTAGACTCTCAATTACCTCTGAGTTATAGCTCTGTATTTAAGATCCAAAAAATATGCTGATATAGAAAAAATATTGTAAGTACATTGCACATAAGAAAATTCAGTATAGTCTTCTTTTGCTCCTCTTCATATCTTTTAGGTTATAATGCATCACGTTAATATATAAAATGGGAGTGAGGAGAATGTATTTTTTAAATCCTTGTGTTTATAATATAATATTGTTAATCTTGCAAACAACTTAAAAGACAGCGTTAAATTCTGAGGTTTCTTATGTATTGAACAAATATATCCAAAAGTAATTGGATGAGTACAGAGATGAATGGGACTGCTTTAGCACACCATTAGCATCATTTTCTGAAAAGAAGTAAGGTAGAATAACTTAAACAGTGAAATTATTTTCAAATCATTTAAACCAAATAACTTGGAATTCCAAAACTTCAATCATGTTTAATCTTACAAAAGGTTGAATTGTAATAAGCCTACGATATATTACATCACAGAATATTTTCCATTAATTCATTCTTTTATGGAAATATAAACACTCTACATACTGAATAGCATTCATATATAAAAATGATATCTTATCTTAATATTATCCATTAATGAAATTTTTACTTAGAGTAAAAAAATAAAAAACTCCAGAATCAATCTTGGGAATCACTTTGACTTACTTTTTTTTTTGCAACATTGAGAATCTCAAGTAATCAAAAAGAAACTATCAGTCATAATTATATCTTCCAAAATCAGTTATATGCATATCACACCACATTTCCTATTTATTTTTATAATAATCAGTCAAAATGGAAGGGGGAAAATTCTGGATAAAATAAAATTAGAGATCCAAGAGGAATCTCTAAAGCACAGAATAGGGGGAAAAAAAGTCCTTCTAGAGATGATGACCACCCTCCATTATCCTTCTGATAATGCTGTTTAAATAATCACAGAATATTCAAATTGAAAGAGACTCCAGAGGATACTTAGTCTACCATACACCTTAACTCCTTTCTATAATATACCTGACTAGTAGTTATCTAGTTTCTGCTTGACAAGAGGAGTCACTATTTCTCAATATAACTCATTACACTTTGGAAAGATCTGATTATTAGAAAGTGTTCTCCTTACATAGAGCCAAAATTTGTCATTTTGTACTTCTACCCATTATCACAACTTCTTTCTTCCTTTGTCCAGCAAGATAACACTAATCTCAATTCTATATAATTGAAGACAATTATCATGTCTCTACAAAGTCTTTTGTTCAGGATAACTAACTCTAATTTCTTTAGCCAATTCTCATTTGATCTGTTTTTGAAATGATCATTGTCTCTCTGGGTCAGCAATTATTCAAAATTACAACTCATGAGATCCCATCTGTTGTTTTCCTTTTACCAAACCAAGCCAAAGGACAATTAACTCCAAAAAAGATAATTAACTAGTAATAATATAATACCCTCCCCCAAGCAAAATGAGGAACAATGTTTTCATAAGTTCTTGGGAAACCAAAGACTTATATTCAAGATAACTCTTGTCCCCAGGGTATATCCCATCTGGAAGTCTTTTCTGCCTTCTGAGCTTCAGCTTACTGCTTTCCTGAAGAACTATTGTTGTCATGTGCTGTGTTTTTTACTCTTCTAAATGGCCATCTGCTACTTTACTGCTGAATTCCTTCCATCATTTCTGCTTCTCTGCTGAAGTGCTGTGAGAATGGGGTTTTTTGATATGAGTATGTTTAGATGTTTTTGTGACCAAGCACATGAACAGCCTTAGGGATATATCAACTCTTTTGTGAGTCAGCCAGCACCAGCACCCTTAAAGAGTTCTTCAAATCTAGTCCGTTTCTTTTATTCTTTTTTTTATTATTATTATTCTGCTCACTTCTTGACATTTGTGGGGGCCTGGGTAAATTACTTTCATCTTCAATCAGATCTCTAGATTAGTTATTGTCAAAGACATGTAAAGTATCCTGTAACTTCATTTAAATACACTAGAGGGATGAGGTGGAGCTGGCAACTCCAGCACACCCCAACACACACACACACACACACACACACACACACACACACAAATAACAACTGTCAGTTCTAAATCATATGAAAATATGATATCTGGAACCTAAAACAATATTCTAGATACAGTCTGACTAAGTCAGACAACAGGATGTATTGACAGCATTCTTTCTAGGTAAGAAAACAAGCTGGACAATCAAATATAACAAATTGTCTGACTCTAGATATTGTTGTTAGCATTATTATTATTATTTTCTAACTTTTCTACTCAGAAGAAAATAGGCATAAGCCAGCACAAACTAGGGTTTCTCAAACTTCCAAAAGACTGATGGGGAAAAAAATAGAAGAAATCTATTGCTACCTCTATGACTACCATTAAGTCTCACTTTGAAAAGTATAAAAAATCTGGGCTGAAATGTGTCCTGTAACAGAGGTTACATCAACTCATATACAATGATAAGAAAGAGAATGTCAGGAAAAGGAGTGAACAGGGAAGTTTATATTAATAAAGTGATTAATTTAGCAACTATCTCGCTATCCCACCCACAAAATCTATCATATAGTCTCTAAATCAGTCATTTCATTACCCTGTTCAAAATATACAAGAATGTAGATGAGTAAGAAAAATAAAAAAATTATATCTCACCTTTTCATCTTCTAATCACAAAGTTCTCAAGGAAAATCTATAGGGCTGGAGAGGACAAGACAATTTAAAAACCTTCAAAAAATGAATAATAGTAAATGATTATATCTCCTCCCATTAATTGTGTTGGAAACCTTTGTCCTTAAACTCCCCAGATCTGAATGGGGATGATCAATAGAGATGCTTTAAGTGTCAAATACACAAAAGGTTAGTGATGAAATGGTGTTTTTAGTTCAAAAACTTTCTGACTAAAGTACAGTTTACATGTATATATATATATATATATATATATACATAATTTGCAAAATTTGATGGGTTATACATGTAAATTAATTCTGGAAGTGCAGGCAGACAGCACAGAGGTAAAGGAATTGCAAGATGGAGTGAGATAGCCCAATGAAGAGAGTTTACTATAAAAAAAAAAGCAGGGGTAGTGTGGGGGTGTGGGGAGAATATTACTATTACCTACTCAAAGTGCAAATAACACCATTTCCAAAGCAATCTGAATTATCCCAACAACTATTCACACTACAGAATTAGTGTAACCAAACTTCACAAGTATTTAAAAGATTAAAATTTCCTTGATTTGCTGTAAGGAACCAGGAGTCATTTCTGACTGGCACACTGAGAATATATGTATCTATAAAAAGGTAGGTGGATACATTCTGCACCAGGTAAAGTTTTAGGCTGGTCTTCATAGGTAGCCTTCAAGTAAAACATGTAATAATGTTGTAGTAATCCTGTCTCCCTTGGGGCATTTCACCCTCTGCCTCAGCCAGCACATTTCACTTTACAGCATCATCTGTTTCTCCAGCATCTCAATTTTCCTCTCCATGGGCCCATGAGATTTAATCACACATGTAGAAAAAGCCTTATGTTCCATTTCCTCTTTTCAAGGGCTGCAATTTTGGCATCTGTGCTGCCTGCCCGCACTTCCAGATTTAATTTACTTGTCTAACTCATCAAATTTTGCAAACATATTTTTCTTCTTCTCCACTGATTCCAATGCGTTTTTGGCTTCTCCTCTACCCTTCCCATGCAACATGTAGAGAAAGATTTTGATAATATTTCTGAAGTAGATGATGATCTATAAGTCCTCTAAAATACACTTCCATTATTGACTTCCCCTTCATTAGTGTTTGAGAAATTCTATTACTCCATGTATTTCCAGTTGGTTACCCTATATTTACTCCAGTTAAACTTGGACACCAATTTACTTAATAATAAGATTATTAAAAACACCATCTGAGAGTCCAGAATAAAGAAACATCCCTCATGCAGATAGCAGTCTACTTCTCATCCAATCCTTATATATATACAATTTTAAATTGTCCAACTGATTCTTCCTTGTTGATAGGACAGTATACTTCAACCCAACTTGGGTGGAATATGACTCAACTTGAATTGACACACATTTTTCTTCCAAAAGTACCTGGAAGGCAAGATACAGGAGAAAGGGGAAAGGGAAATATTCTCCCATGGTTCTGGAACTCACACTGTCATAATTTCCTCACTGTCTTACAAGCCTTGCTCTATTAACAAAATTCTACTAAAGGATGCTTTTAAGAAATAAAAATTGAATAGAAAGAAGAGAATATATGGGATTCTTGATAATAATATGCACAGATGAAATAAATGTTTAGTGCCTGAAGTAGATAACCCATGTCTTTGTTTTCCATCTAGAATTGCATGATCTCCCCAATAGTAAAATAATGTTCCTGAGTTAGATGTATCAATGCATTGTGACTACAAGCATGTCCCTCTATTCATTGCTTACCACCAATCAATTACAGCAAATGAAGAGATCTTGAGTACTGTAGACAAGTTTTCTTACCTTAGCAGTGTCTTTTCCAGTCAGGTACGCATTGACAATGTGGTTGACACAGGTATTGCCAGAGCTAGCTCAGTATTTGGGAGGCTTCCAGAGAAAATGTGGGAGAAAAGAGGTATTAGACTGATTACCAAACTGAAGGTCTACAGAGCTGTTGTGATGACTTCATTGCTATATGCCTGTGAAACTTGGACAGTCTACCAGCACCTTGTCAGGAAACTGAATTGCTTCCATTTAAATTGTCTTAGGAGGATTCTGAAGATCACCTGGCAGGAGTAGATACCAGACACTGAGGTCCTTTCTCAAGCTAAACTGCCTAGCATTCCATCATTACTACATAGAGTGTAACTACGATGGACTGGACACGTTGTTAGAGTGCCAAATGTACACTTGCCAAAAAAACTATTTTAAGGAGAACCCACACAAGGCAAGCACACTCACAAGGGGATCATAAGAAGCAATACAACAACACCCTGAAAGTTTCTTTGAAGAACTTTAGATCATCAGAGAGGGGAATGCACTCTATGAGGAAGGCAGAATTGAATCACCCCAGGTGTTCACATAGACAATTTTGTGCCTGACCTGTGATAGAGCATTCCAAGTTCCTATTGATCTGATCATCCACAGTTGGACATACTGTAATTTATCTCAACCATAATGATGTCATTTTTGGTCTTCGATAATGAAGGACAAGAATCAATAATTCATAGAACTTTGAAATGTTTCTCCATAACTTTGAGCTAAAAATGTTATCATTCCATGTAGACTTGTACTGCACATTTTCTATAAACATTTGAGCAAATAAAAGTCTGGAGTGAAGAAAACTCATCTTCCTGAATTCATATCTGGGCTCAGACATTTACTAGCTATGTGACTCTAGGTAAGTTATTTAACCCTGTTAGCCTCAGTTTTCTCATCTACAAAATGAATTGGAAAAGCAAATGGGACACCTTTACCAAGAAAACTCTGAATGGGTGTCACAAAGAGTAGGCTTTAAATAATGATCAAGTAAAAGAAGCTGAGGAGTAGCCAGAAAGTACTAAGGATGCAAAAGAAAGAAGATTGGAGGAAGAAACAGTGTTTTAGAAAAACTAATGCATTCGTGTCTAATGCTGCTTAGAGATCAAGAAGGTAAGACTAAGAAAAGGTCACTGGATTTTTGGAAAGGAGTTTCAGTTGAGTGACCAGGCCAAAAGTCAGACAGCAGAGGATTGAGGAGTGTAGAGGCAGCTAAGGGTCACAGTGGATCAAGCAGAACTGGAGTGAGGAAGACCTGAATTCAAATCCAGCTTACTAACTTACTAACAGTATATCTTACTTACAGTATAAACCTGGGCAAGTCACCTAACCCTGTTTTCCTCAATTTCCTCATATGTAAAATGAACTAGGGAAGGAAATGGCAAATCACTACAGTATGTGTAGTTTAGTCACAGGGGGATGATAAAGTGCAGGAATATTCATCATCCTGAGTTCAAATCTGTACTCAGATAACTTACTAGCTGGGTGACCCTGTCAA
This sequence comes from Macrotis lagotis, assembly GCF_037893015.1. Classification (NCBI taxonomy): domain Eukaryota; kingdom Metazoa; phylum Chordata; class Mammalia; order Peramelemorphia; family Peramelidae; genus Macrotis; species Macrotis lagotis. Next base: position 676,223,218 of record NC_133658.1, read on the forward strand.
GTCTCTCAATCCTGTCTGCCTCAGTAAAATCTGAAAAATAAACTGGGCAATGAAATGGCCTTGCCAAGAAAACTCCAAATAGGATCCAGACATGACTGGAAACACTGAACAACAAAAGAAGTGAATAGAAAGTGTGAATGAGTTTAACCTGGACTTATTAAATCACACTTCCCTTCAATTAAATAAATGTTCTCTTAACTCATCCTCTCAATTCATTCTTCTCTCTTCTTCAATGCAATCAAAGCTCAATATTGCCTACCAAAATAAATTCAAACTCATTATTCTAGCATTCAAACTCCTCCATAATCCAATAACAAACTACCTTCTCAACTTTGTTTCATATCCTCCTTTTTGTGAAAGAAGTTCAAATTAAATTGGATTACTCATTCATACCTCTACATATTATTTGCCATGTTGTTTTCTTTGCTTGGAATGTCTTTCTGTTCCTACAAAGATTTTAATACTACCTTCCTGTAGGAAGCCAAATGCCATCTCTTCCATGAAGCCTTCCATGATGCCTCCCACTCAGAAATGACTTCTCCCACTCCTGGCCTCCAACTTAAGGTAGTGCTTATTTGTCCTTCTTTCTTGCACTTAGAATATATAAAAATGCACCATGGCCATTTGGGTCAGGGTCATATTTCCAATGTATGTTGAAACCTCCATAACAGCAAGTCTTATTTAATCCATATTTCCTCTGTGGGTCTCTGAATTGTGGGAATGCTTTAAATATTTATCAAGGTTGAAGAAATTCTAGCTTATTTCCAAAACAACTTGAAAAAGTTTGGCATTAAATAATGCAATAATTCTCCTCTCTAAATGGTTCTGCTTGAGTATAGGCCCTCAAGAAAGAGGATGCATCTGTCTCTAAAAGCAACTTGAATCAAAAGAACATTTTGTCTCCAGTAACATTACTTTCTGGGATTTTGAAGGACTTGAATTAAAGGCAGTCTTTCCTCCTCGTCAACCCCTCATCAGATAGTTTGTTTATTTCTTTTTGACTTTTAACATACAACCAAACTTATATGTGGATGGAGTTTGAAAGGGTTTAGCAATTGGATAGGTTTTAAGTAAGAATGTATCCATGTGAATAAGAAAACATGCAGCATCCTCTTCAAGAGCTAATAGACTTCCATCTCTTTCTGAGAAGAATGATTTCCCCACTTATACAGGGAGCTGGGGACTTGCATGCCCTGGGAGAAAATCAGTTAGCAAAGTGATATGGCAGGTTGATAAGGACTCTGGAAGTGATACTGATTCTTCAGACCTATTTAATATTCTTGGGTTTCCTATTGCAGCCTGTTTTGTATTTGTACATCTCTATTTTAGTATTTGTCTATTTTCAATTTTCTTCAAAGAGACTTTCAATAAAATAAAAGATTGACCTTCCTTGACTTTAGTAGACCACAAGCACTTATCCCTGTGGATTCATCTTTCACTTAAAAGCACCCAGACAATTGAAAAGCCTTTTTGAACTTTAGCAGCCTATTAGTTTGAGCAAATGTTAAGTGTCAAAAAAGGAGCTTTCTTTAATCCAAGTATTTTTAAATTGCTTAAAGGAAGGTCACTGTAGACAAAACAAGACTGCCTTTGGGTTCAAGATGCTTTAGAAGACAGATGCATTCTTGGACATGAGGGCCTACCCTCCAGAAGAATCACTTATGGGTTCCAAGAATCAAAGTAAATATATTGTGATTATTTCCAGTAAGTATATGATGCATTGCATTAGCAGGAAATAGTGTTTTTAATAAGGAATGGATTATCATGCTTGGATATTGAAAATATGACACAGACAATAAATGCCAGAGTACTAAGACAATTTTAAACTGTTAGGATCCATTATCACAATGACTTCTACAAAAGTCAGATCTTGATTTTTCACCAAACTATGGATTATTTTATAACTATTTACATTAACAAATGAATTTCAACACAAAAAAATTCATAATTTGTCAGTTACTAAAGTACCTTTAAATTTGCTTTGTTGGGAGATTCTTCACTCTATACTTTTCTTAGACTGCTTTTTTTCTGTAGTAGCTATATGTTAAATATCTTTTTATATTTCTTTCTATTATTTATAATTAATAAAGTCAGATATTGTCTTATAATGTAACATTTTCAAGCTATTTGGGAATCTTAGACTGTCTTCTTCTACCTTTCCAACTCTCTTTTATGTGTTCTCTTCCTTAGAATGTAAGTCCCTTGATGGACTGTCTCCATTGGCTTTTTTTTTATGTTTTTGCAAGGCAAACAGGGTTAAGTGGCTTGCCCAAGGCCACACAGCTAGGTAATTATTAAGTGTCTGAGACTGAATTTGAACCCAGGTACCCCTGACTCCAGGGCCAGTGCTTTATCCACTACGCCACCTAGCCGCCCCGTTCCTATGTATTTTTTACCAGCATATCCAGGAATGAATTTTACCTTCAAAATTTCAATTAGCTGTAAAAAAGCCAATGGAAGGGGCAGCTAGGTGGCGTAGTGGATAAAGCACTGGCCCTGGAGTCAGGGGTACCTGGGTTCAAATCCGGTCTCAGACACTTAATAATTACCTAGCTGTGTGGCCTTGGGCAAGCCACTTAACCCCGTTTGCCTTGCAAAAAAAAAAAAAAATACATAGGAAGATAGATTGAAAAAATAAATAAAATTAAAAGAATTTCCTGAAATTTTGTAGAATCAGAACACAAAATACTTTAGGAAATTTACCCATATGGAAACTCATCCAACTTTCCACCTCTGAGTAACAAATAAAATGACTAAGATACTTCCAGGTACTACCTGGCAACCATATCCCTTCATGATCACATACATTATAATTCATTGCCACCTACAAGTATCCTTTTGTCCAACAAACTCCCACTTCCTCAATCACCAAAGTATCTCTAACCTTCATTTTGCATTCTCCCCCTGAAGCCTATCCACCCAAGACACTCCCACTATATCTATCTATTCCATTGTGTCCTCTGAAATTCCTGTTCCACAATGAAAGCCTTTCCCTCATCCTCTTTCTATATGTTTGTTCTCTTTGAGATCTGACCTTTACCAGAAGACATTTTATCCCTAGACATCTTCTGGTTGTACTGTTTACACCTTTACTCACAACTCCCACCAGTATAGATATACAAACACATACATACATATTGTAGAGAAGGAGTTGGAAGACTCTTTTCTTCATGATAACACTTCCGTACTCTCCCTTTGCTACCTTCACTTAAGCAATCTCATCTTTAAAAGTTCAGGTTATAAAATTTCACTTTTCTCTATTCCAAAATTCAAGTAACCCCATAGTTAATCAATAACTTCATACCATTCTCTCTTATAAAAACATTGACTCCTTTGCCCTAACTCAATTCATCCCTTAAAAAACAACTCCCATCATCTGGTTCCTCTACTTCTATTTACCTGGTACTGAACAAAGCTAGAGTAAGTCACACAATGAAGATGAAAGAGTACACCATAAATTCCTAATATTTGACTTCAAATGGATCTTCTCTAAGAAAGAAATACTTTGTTTCCCTCCTTAAGTGATTTTCTATCTCATCCCTGATAGAAGCAAACCTATTCTTTCTTCAAGCTTTCCATCCCCTCCCCTCTTTCTACCCTCTCATCTGAGGATTTTTACTGAGAAAAAAATCAAGACATCTTTTTTCCTTTTTTCTTCATTTCAAAACTTTTTTATATCATGAACCGCTCACTATCCTTCCTTTATCCAGTATCAGACAATGAGATGATTTTTTCAACTTGTAAAGACCATTCTTTCTACATGTGCTCTTAAACCCATCCCCTCACATCTCAAAATGAGTGTCCACTCAAAAATCATTCTCAGTGGATAGAGAAAACTTACTTGTGTGTGTATACATATATAATTATATATATTTAACATCTCCTTTTCCTATTTACTACTTTCTTTCCTACTGCTTTAAATATGTGCAAGTGTCCTATATCCTTGAAAAACCTTCACTAAACCATAACAGTCCCTCAAACCATCATTCTACATTTCTTTTCCTTTTCTTGGCTGAACTCCTAGAAAAAGCTAAGTATATTTGTTACTTTGGCTTCCTCATCTTTCACTTACTCCTCAGTACTTTGTAATCTGGCTTCCAATTCATCATCAAACTGAGAATGTTCTCTTCAAAATTACCAACAATTTACTAACTTCCAAATCTGAAGGACTTTTTTTAGTTCTCATTCTTCTTGATCTATTATCACTGTCAATCACTCTCATCCTGGATGTTCTCTCCTCCTTAGGTTTCCAGAACACTATTTTCTCATAATCCTCCTACCTGTTTAACCATCCTTTTTATTCTTTTTATAGTTTATATCACTTTAACTTTGGGTAACTCTAAGTTTTGGGTAACTCTAAGTTTGGGTAACTCTAAGTTTTCTTTTCTTCTCTTTCTATAATTTCTTAGATCTCATCAGTTCCCATATGTTTAATTATTCCTAGGAAGATGACTCAGATCAATATATCCAGCCTTGGTCTCTCATCTAAATTCTAGTCCTACATCATTAAGAGCTCTTTTGGACATTGCAAACTATTTGTTCCAGAGTCATCTCAAACTCAATATTTCTAAAACAGAACTTACTATCCTCTCCCCATTTCAAACCACTCTAAATTGAATTTCCTTATTTCTGTTAAAGTCACTATCAGTTGTTCAATCTCCTAGGTTCATAACTTCAATGTTTTTCCTCTACTCTTCATTCGCCTACCTACATATTCCATCAGTTGTTAAATCTTGTCATTCCCCCCACCATTTCTCACATTTTATCCTTTCTACTTACACAGATATCCCCTTGTAAATGGTAAGCATGAGCTATCAGAGTCATCTTCAATGCCTAGAGACAAGCCTCTTTTTTTCCTCAGATTTTTATAGCTTCTTCCACTCTCTAGACAAGTATTTCTTTGTATTTGCCACAGACTATGTTTTAAAAATCCCAGCATTTCTCAAACTACTATGGATCATGATAGTCTCAGTCTCTCCCAGAGTGGGAAGAAATTGCCATCTGTCTGACTATAATTCCCCAAATTAACAGTAAGGTTTCAGAACATTTCAGTCTTTCCTGGAACATGTAAAAAAACAGCTGATTTCTTTAAGACACAAAACTTGCTTTCTCTAGGAAAAAAATTGAAACAGTATGACCTAATACATGGTTCATCCTTAACATGTATTATTCTTCGCAGGGAAAAGATACCTGGGTGGTATGCAGAGTGCACCTGAATGAATTCATTCAATAATTTATTTGTTCGGTTTAACAATCATTTACTAAGGCCCTACTAAAGCTTCATTCTAGAGAAGATACAAAAATAAATAAAATCCTTGCTCTTAAGAGTATTATAATTTAGTATACCAAGTAGAGTAGTTTGGAAGCCAAGGTCTTTATTGAATTTCCTTATTATTGATTGCTATAGCACTCAGAAAAGTGATGGTATTTGATGAAGGCTTCCAGTTGAGTTATTTAATTGCTCTTAGTTATTAAATCTCAGGTTTCAATTCAATTTAACAATAATTTATTAAACCATATGTGCCAGACCAATTGAGCTATATACTGGAAATATGAGGACAAAAAGGAAATTAACCCTGCCTCCAAGATTATTTCCTCTGGAATCTTACTATGATTTCTCATTGTAGGTGATCCTGGATTATCAAAGAATATGCCAGAAGATATATGCTGCGGCATATTCCAATAAAGTGGAAGAGATTCCAATCTGAACACAATGACAGATTGAATTTCTATTGTGCAAGGACTAAATTAGCCAAGTTTAGAAAAGTACAGAACCAGATAATTGACCACCATTAGTAGGTGGGGAGGTATTGGAATGACTGGGGCACTCATAAAGATTATCTATTAACAAGAGGCAGGACTGTAACAGGAAGAATACTCACATTCTCACTCCAAAAAAAAAAAAAAATAACATGAATCTTTTGATTTAAGTCCCAAATTTTTCATCATAGGAAACATTTTTGTGCCTTCCCCTATTCATATAACAAAACTTTTCCTTTTTGTTTAAAGAAATTTGCATGTAAATTTTTAATGGTACTTTGTGAAAAATATTTAATAACCTTTCTATTTGTCTTCAATTTCCAATGATATGATGACAATACAAATAGTTCAGGAAGTAAATTAAGTCCCATACCTACTTAATTCTCATCATATTCAATGACAAAATGGGGCACTGGAAAATCAAGCCAATGAATTCTGATAAATCGAAAGTTAGAACCAGTGACCAGGACTAAGTAGATAAAAGAGATTGGTCAACTGATATATGTTTACTTTGTTCTTCCTTATTTATATGCCTCATGGAACTACAATCTTATATGGCTACCACTACCAGTGAAGTCTAGGGGCTGAGTGCTCCAACAAAGCATCTTCTGATCCAGATATGAGTCCAAAACACCATTCCTTTCCTGGGACAGGAACAAAAAACAATGGAGTTGATTCTATTGACTTTTTTTAAGTATCCATGTGTGTCAATAAGAGGACAACTAGAAAAATTAAAATTTTCTTCATTATTCTTTGGTAAATGTATAGAAATTTTTTATTCATCTGACAGACCAAGAGGAGAATGATAAACTTTACTTTTCCTTAAATTGTAATACATTTTAAAATGCTGGCTGTGTACCGAGCTATTCATTTTCAAGCTGCATTGGAGTTCTTACCTTTTTATAGACTCATTTAAGTTCTGCATTTAAAAACCAGATGGTTGGCTCTTGAACTGTAAGACAGAATATATTAGCCTTTCACACAGACACACGCTCACTGTGCAGTTGGTTAGTACTATATTTATTCTGTATGACCTTGATGATAAAGTACAGCAACTTGATTTCCTAATGTTTACTGGGAATTCATGTTTGTGAGTTGTTGAACCATCTGATTTGGGTTCTCTATAACATAGAAGTCAGAAATAAATTGGCATCACTAAGGCCCTGCGGATAAAAGAGTTGCCACACACTCTATAATCTAAAGTTGTAAAGAAGCAATTTGAATTATTGTATATGTGGGCTGACAAGTGAGCTTTACGTGGGCTTGAGTTGGTAAAACAAAGACTTAGTCAAGCTGTGAAATGCATTCAAGAGTAAATAGCAATAAATGACAAGAGGTCTGTTTTGTTAGATATGTTTTAGACTGTTGTTTGGCTTGTGATTATAAGAGCACAAGGACATGTTTGAAATTGCAGGGTGCTGCCCCTTCCTTAATTGGAATGACTTTCTTTGAGTATAAAAGAACTTACAAAAAAACTTTATTTTGAACTCAGGAATCATCTATTTCTCCTTTTCTTTTACATATTATATAGATTCATTTATTTTTTTTCCATTTCATTGAAGCCTTTTTAATTCAGTTACTGTACTTTGGTTTGGGTCTCATCTAAAAGCATGAGAGCTGGATTCACTGTTTTTCCTTGTGAGATTTTTAAACTTATAAAAACATAAAGTGGGTAGAATTGAAACAAATTTTTTTGGGGGGTCACATTCTCCAAAATGTTGTTGAGCTTTAGCAATCACAGACATTTCTTAAATTTATCTGGAGTCACTGAATCACAAAATCCTAGAACTGAAAGAGATCACAGATCTCCTTGTCACATAACATAATTGATTAAGTTCTACAGGAATATTCCCAACAAGTAAAATAAAGTACATGAAGATGTCAAATCTGTAGAGTCCATGAGGTGTGGAGGCAATAAATTACACTTTTAAATAGTTCTTCAACTCTTAATTTTCTGGAAGGATTTTTTGTTTCTTTTATTTTTTTTACTGTGTTTCTTTTATTTTGTTTTGCATGAAGTCAATAACTATTTTTCTATGACTTCTACCCACTGACTTTGGTTCCTCTTTCTTGATCCAAACTGGGCAGCTAGATGCATGGACTATAAAGTGCTGACCTAGATTCATGAACATCTGAGTTCTAATCTGGCCTGAGACACTGACTAGCTGTGTGACCTAGGCAAATCGCTTAAGCCTATTTCCCCCAGTTTCCTCATCTGTAAAATGAGCTGGAGAAGGAAATAGCAAACCACTCCAGTTTCTCTGCCAAGAAAACCACAAATATAGCATGGATAGTTGAACACAGTTGAAAAAGACTTAATAACTTGATCCAATCAGTACAAGTCTAAACCCTCTTTTAGTATGACAATCTTCAAAAACTTGAAGACTTCTGAACAAATCCTTTCCCCAAGTCTTCTCCTTTCCAGGCTAAACAATTTTAGTTCCTTCTTCTAAACCTCATAAGTTAGGACTCAAAATTTATAAACTCTAAGGCAAATTTATAAGAAACTCCTCAATTACAAGAGAGGAAAATCAAATACATATATATATATATATATATATATATATATATATATATATATATATCTACATGTATGTGTATATGTATGTATGTATGTGAAAGTGGAAGGTAATGAGGGATTACAGAGAGGATATGACTTTTCTCAATAGTTTGAAAAATTTCTTTCTGGAAAATGGGTATAATTCTTGCCATTGAAACTACAAAGATAGAGTAGCTAGGTGGTGCAGTGGTTAGAGTACTGGCCCTAGTTTCAGGAGGACCCTGAGTTCAAAGCCAACCTCAGAAACTTAATAATTACCTATCTGTGAGGCCTTGGGCAAGTTACTTAACCCCATTTGCCTTGAAAAAAAAGGAAAGGAAAGGAAAGGAAAGGAAAGGAAAGGAAAGGAAAGGAAAGGAAAGGAAAGGAAAGGAAAGGAAAGGAAAGGAAAGGAAAGGAAAGGAAAGGAAAGGAAAGGAAAGGAAAGGAAAGGAAAGGAAAGGAAAGGAAAGGAAAGGAAAGGAAAGGAAAGAAAGGAAAGGAAAGGAAAGGGAAGGAAGGGAAGGGAAGGGGAAGGGAAGGGAAGGGAAGGAAAGGGAAGGAAAGGAAGGAAGGAAGGAAAGGAAAGGAAAGGAAAGGGAAAGGAAAGGAAAGGAAAGGAAAGGAAAGGAAGAGGAAAGGAAAAGGAAAGGAAAAGGAAAAGGAAAGGGAAAGGAAAAAGGAAATGAGAAAGGAAAGGAAAGAAGAAAGAAAAGGAAGGAAAGGAAGGAAGAAAACTATACAGAACTAACTCCTTATTTCTAAGGTCAAAATATGTTTCTAGAAGGTCCTGAGGGTCATTGAACTCAGGAGGAATTTTGTCCTTAGATAAACATTTGACTTTTTTCTGTTGGTCTAGAGCTAAAGTGAATTTCTGATACCTTAATTGTTTGGCATCCAATGAACCTTTAACCATTACTTTGTTAGATGACTTCATCTAAAACTTTAAAACATACAGTATGTCATAAAAATAACATTTTTGTCTGTCTTTCAGTTTTAGGGAAGGGAATTAGTTGTAGAATCTGATTCTGATATTGTCTATGATTATTTTAATGTTTATTAGAACTCAAACTTAATGATTGAGAATAATTATCACCAGCTTGCTTACTTTCATAATTTTTATTTTCCCTAAGATACTAAAACATACCAAAATAAGATATTGTTGGGGACAAACATCATTTTTTTGTTAGCTCAAATAAGACTGAAAAGGGTACTTTTATTGGCAAATGTATGTATACTATAATTGTCAGCTGATTATTAGCTATGCATAAAATTTATTTATCCAAGAAATAGTAAGTCCATTTGACATTATAAACAATTTATGTCATAA